>NC_134875.1:96234981-96534981 GCF_049852395.1 Peromyscus maniculatus bairdii
TTCTGATCCTGGTTATTTTGCCTTATCTCTGTGATTAACTTGAGGCAGTTTTAATAACAGGATGTCCATGATGGGCTTTGCATGTATTTAATGGTTGTTAAGGTAGTTCTAGTGCCCCTCAATTATACTGGATCATCTGCATATTCCTTCACATGGTTATTCAGCTTCAAAAAGACTAGCATGGACTTCTTCATGTGATAAACTGAGGGTTCCAAAGAGCAAGTGAAGACAAGCTTTGGTGATCAAGTACCTTTCAAATCTTTGCTAATATCCTGTTTGCTAATGTCTTGTTATTCACAGTCACACACATTGAGAAGCCCAGAGTCAGTGGATATTGGCACACCTCTACTACAATGCTAGCTGTCGATTATGGGTAACACATACCAAAATTTCTGGTGTTTCCTGTACTTAATTCTAAAACTACCATACTGATTCTCTTTCACCAGATTAAAAAAAATAATGTACCAATGTACAGGTCTTCTTATCAATCCCAACTATTAATGTCTGTCTAAGTTTCAACTATATCCTAGCACTTAACATGTTAGTACAGTGTAGCAACTCAATTGATATAGGCTGGCAAATGAAATTATAGAAAATGTAAAAAAAATGCAAAATTAAGGCCTAGTTTTCATATGCTAAGAAGTGACATAATTCACCAGATACACATTACCCTATTTTCTCCATTTAAAAGTGAAACAGAGAAACTAGATAATCCTGTGCATTCAACATATTTCTGTAGCCTTCTCTGTTATTGGTTGTATTTTCTTAATTTTACTATACCTGCCTTAATGTCAAAATGTTAGTCGTTTTCACTCATTTTGGCTACATTCTATTAAATAATAGAATCTGATTTAAGAAGTAATTTCCCCCCAAAGAATTCTTCCTCCTCTTCCTCCAATGTCAGGGAGAATAACAGGAAGTAACAAGAGATGAAATTATAAAAAAAATTAAGCAACCATTTTCCTTCAACCAAACAACCATCTAAAGATTTGTTTTCCCTGTTTTAAATGAATTAACACTCTGATGGTATTATGAATTTTTAACAATGCACTTCCTGGTTAGTAAAATTGGAAATTACTTTTGAAAATTAGAAGTTGTTTAAGACTTTAACCCATTTGGTAAGATTTCACTAAGTATTCTCCCTAGTACAAATAAGGATGAGCACAAGAGAAAAATGTGACTCATGATCCTGAATAGATAATAACTGCCTCCTGACCCTTATTCAGCTAAAATGTAATATTCATTGAATGTTCAGGCAAATTTAAGCATGTACCAAGAATCAGCCTCAGTAGATTGATACATACTGCAAATAAACAACAATTATTCTAAAGGTGTAATGTTCCAGAATTCCAAGCTATCTGTGATACACTAGCTCAGCCTACATTGTATTCCCAACTTAATCCATTCCTCAGGTGAAAGCTTTGAAAGTAATTAATTTGTAACCATCCCTGATTTTTGTAGCACTGTATAATGTTCAAATAATTTTCATGTGCATCATCTCGTATTTGGTTTGTGATAGCCACTTAATATGAAATATGTTCTTACACACTTCCTTTTTTCATATTATAACCTTTCTTCTTGGGGTTTTTCAGAGACAGTTCAGTCTTTGTAACCCAGTCCATAGCAAGGTATCAAGGATTCTCTATGGTGTAATACTTTCAGAATTTTTTTAAAAGTAAATGCCTCAGGCTATTTATCATTTCACAGCTATCTTAGATCCATCCTGACACATAACTTAGAAAGACATTCTGTTACATTTCTCAGAAATTATTGTCATTTAATCTTACTTACATCAGTCCCAATTGTACCTTACCCATATCAACACCTACATATCAGAAATTTTTTATGATAAAGAAATTTCTTTGAAGGTCCTATTCTGTAGGTTCAAAAGAATAATTCTTATGTTTGTAAGCTACTTTTGAACTTTAAAGCAGTTTTATGTGTTTTATCACATTGGACATATATGCTCTCTGAGAGAAATAAAATGATAATAAAAAATGTGATTTGCCACACTTTCCTAGCCCTTTAGATATCTCTCAGAGTAATTGACCTGGCAGAAATGAAGATATTCTAAAGAGTTTTTTGTCTCTCAATCTGACAATCAAACTATTGAAACAATGAACCTCAGAGAAATGGGAATTCCCCAGGAATCACATGCTGGGAGAAAAATAATAGGCCACAGCAAGAGAAGAATCTGTTTCCCTGAACAAGATTTTATAATAGTTCTAATAACCTATCCGACCACCTTACAGAGTGATAGTGAAGCTCAGACAATGATGGTTCAATGACAAATGGTACTATACCTTGCCTAGGACTGATTAGATATGCATATCCTTGGCTCTCTAGTTAAACTTTAATATCACTTCAGATACCCCAAGACAGAGTTAGACAGTTCACTAGTATGTTACCCTTTGTCATTCTTGCAAGTATGGCCACATGGAATAAATCTCCATTTTCTGCTTTCTACTATTAATTTGACTCTTTTAAATGGCATAATTAGGATGGGTGCTCAAACTCAGTTTTGGGAACTGCTATAACCCTACATTCAATAACATCAGCATAGATTTGAGTTTCATAAAATTTTTGGTGATCTTACTTATATCAGTTATATAACTTAAGGGATTCTGCCACAATGCTAAGTAGATGATTTGATTTTTATGAAAAACATATAATTAATCTGTTTTTTAAAGGTAGTGAATATCTACTTATCATACACTATATTTTGTAACAGGAATCCTAGAAAATCAGAACAATTTGAATAACTTTTAAAAAAAAACTTTAATGTGTAGGATATACCTTAGTATCTGTTTATATATGCCAAATCTAGGCCTACTCCGAAACATAAATTGAAATCTCTAGAAGTGGAAGGAAGGAACCAGAATTCTCTGTCATCTGGTAGGTTGTTGAAGACCTTCAATTACTAAGAAATATTGCCTTACAATGAAGGTGATTTTCCTAGGATTCCAGCTACAAATTAAACTGAAGTTTGGTACCTTTAGAAACTCCCCGAACTCTTTAAGGCAATTAGCATACCATTTAGAAAGTAATTCAAAATTAAGAAAAAGAACAATGGGATTTAAATTTTCATCAAAACATACTTCTGTGCAGTGCCCTGTACTTGGTGCTTTAAAAAACTATAAAAATTGATACAATTTCATAATAAATATTCAATCTGTAATGATGAGCTCTGTCAATCTTAGAAAAAGTAAATGTAGAGTTTAATTAGAAAATAGATTTCTCTTTGAATCTGAGGTGAAAGCTAGATAAAATGCATTCCCAAAACCTGCTTTGGGAGGTACTATTCAAGATATGTCATTGTTACAATTTGAAAAGTATTATTCACAAAGAAGACAGATTTCACTTCAGCAGGTTTGACTGTAAGAAGACCAAGACATAAAAGCTGAATGCAAGAAAAGTAAGCCACAGATGATTGAGCTTTAAAATGATCGCACATCTTTAAAGCTAGCTAAAGAGTTACAGTCAAATCCCAATCTGCCTCTGCAAAAAAAGATAGACTAGGAAGTCTTCACAATATGGGACATTTCATTTGACATAAACTTAAGTAAGAATGTTTCCTATTCCATGGTGCTTCTCTTGTCTTATTTCTTCAAGAACTATGTTACTATATATTTTTTTAAATACCAAAGATGTCAAGATAATATTAAGTTAGATTCATTGTCTGAATGTCTTTCACGGGTTTAATTCAGTCCATTCTATAAAGTGGCAATCAACCAATGTCTATTTCACTCTGAAAAAGAAAGAAATTTGTTCTAGGCATTCTCAAAAGAGTATCTCAAAACCCACCTCTGCATATAGTTTGCCAGACTGGGTCAGTTCCCATCAGCTAATGTCATTAAGATGCAAGTGTTTAGATCAAGAAGGGAAGGCTGTACCAAAAAAGGATAGAAGTTTAATTTGTTAATTCAGTGCCCAGTTAGCTCTTAGGACAGCACTTCAAACACACAAGCCTCAGTGGCCTACAACGATGTCGTCTTCCAATGAAAAATGTTTAGGTATCCAATAGGTCTGATCTCATTAAAGAACTGGATGGCTATTAGTTGATATAATTGTAATTTAGTATAATTAGGACTCAGATTGTGACCCCAAAGAGACCACCAAAGACCTTGGATGTCCAGAATGCAACAGACAGGTTTATTCTGTAGATACAAGTCTAGACAGGAAACTCATTCCTACACCCAATACAGGCAGGGAGGAGTTACTCTTTCTTTGTGAGGCTGGCTTTTTAAAGGCAAAAACCACAAGCCCTTCAGGGGGGTTGGGGGGTGGGGGTGGTGCAACTCGGGTTGGTTTATTTTTATCTCTGTTCTCTTTTAATTGGGTGAGGGTATGTAACCTTTGAATTTACTGTTTGGGGTTTACAATTATCATATTGGGGGCAGTCTGGCACAAGTCCCAGGCTTTGTCCTTGAGCTGCCACGGAGGCTGGCTGGCCTAGCACGTACTGACTGTGGGGCTGGCTGGCTCAGTGGTCTAGGCTCTGTCCTTGACTCATGCACATAACTCTAAGTTGGTGAGGGGTCCCAGACAGTAAACATCTGGCTGAACTTTGAGCAGTCAGAGTACATGCAGAAAGGGAGGTACTGCAAGGAATATGTATTTTGTTCACAGCCCTCCCAGAGACTGCTTGCTGAGTCTTAGGAAACTGAAATTGAGGCCTGATCTCTAAGAGAAGACTGACCAGCCTGTTATGGCATCTGCTTGGTCCTTTCACTTGTATCCTCATCACTGACAAAGTCAGTCTGAGTATATACTTTTTTAAATTAAAAAACTGTGTTCTTGTATATTAGAGGGACCAGCCTTAATATTATACATCCCAGGGGCTCAGGAGAGAGAACTACTAACGGCGAGAACTATTTTCAGGAAATATAATCTCAGCACACCGAGTTCTATAGTCCACTTGCTTTAATTCCTCTGGCGTAACATCCTTTATACACAGCTTCAGTTCTGTTCTCATGTCTAGCTCCTTTCTTGTCTGATTTCTCTCTATATTTATCTACTGTCCCCTCTAGGTTCTATCTTAATTCCTTCATCTAGTTCTGTCCCTTCTAGGTTCTCATCTATCTAGTTCTTTCCCTTATCAGCTCCTCTCTCATCTCCTTCTCTCTCATCTGGCTCTTCCTCATCTTGTTCTTCCCCATCTGGCTCTTCCTCATCTTCCATCTCGTTCCTCTAGTCCTCTCTTTTAGCCCTTCAATCTAGTTCTTCCCCATCTCAGTTCGTTCCTCTCAAGTTCTTACCCATCTAGTTCTTCCATTCTCTTTTCTCTCCTCTCTGCCTCCTGGAAGTCTCGGTATATAAAGGGAGGGTCCGAGCTAAATTGTGTAAAGCCATTAACGTCCACCTCTCCTAGGCGGTGTCCCCTTGTGGAATTTACCGTAAGTCAGGAGACTTGCACGTGGGCTGTTACCATTGTTAGTCCACCTGGAACTAACAATGGGCGCCCACCTGGGTGGTGTTTCCTGTAGTCCTTGAAAGTGGCTAAGGGAGATAATCTGATTCCAGAGAAAGCCTTTCCTGGGCTGTTCTCCAAATACCTGGAATGTGTATGTCCAGAGAGTGATCAGTCTGCACTGTTAGCCCTTCTTAGGGAAAAGTCAATTGGGAAAGCTATGAAGGCACACATGATTTTCATAACAGAACACAGCTGATATATAACAAGCCAAGTAACACCAAAAACTCCCTGGGATTTGGCTTCCTCTGGAGGAATTCCATGATCCCTCCAGGTAGTGACTTTGCCATAACCAGCTGAGTTCTTATGATATATTCCTGCGGCCCGCAACACTGTGTATGGTCATTTTTCCCTGAATGCATGCTTTTTTTTTCTACTTCTATAGTATCTTCTTTTTTTTATTAAGAAATGTTCTATTCATTTTACATATCAACCACAGATTCCCCTGTCCTCCTTCCTCCTGCCCCCCCAGCCATCTCCCCCAACTCACCCCCCATTCCCACCTTCTCCAAGGCAAGGTCCCCTATGGGAGTCAACAGAGCCTGGTACATTCAGTTGAGGCAGGTCCAAGCCCCTTCCTCTGGAGTACCCAGGGTCCAGGAGATCAGTTACATCTGGCATGGGATCTGATGGGGTCAGGGGGGAAATCTATGTACACTATGTTTTTATGTCTGTTAACTGTATTCCTCTAAGACAAAATTCTATCAATTCAGCTATAGCTCCACCAGGCATTCAAGGCAGGAGTAACTTTAGACATACCAAGCTCTTTATCTGTCTACTTTATTTCTCTGAGATGAAATCCTGTTTCCATAACTACAGTTCCATCCAGTTCCCTAGCTCAAAGCCCTGCTAACGACTAAACTCCTATGCTTCCAGCCTCATCTTCGTCCTCTGTATCCTCTTTCTCCATCTCTGCTACTATCCACTCCTGACACTCAGAAGACTCTAACCAAGATCTGCTTACCCTCTACTAACCTCTGTGGTCCTCTCTTCTCTCTCACCATGCTGCTGTGTCTCTTCTACAGAAAATGCCTGCCCTTTCCTTCCATGGGCAAGTGGTTCCTTGCCTCCTCAGGAATGTTGTTGTACCTCTCACCTTGATATGTAAAAAACTCTTTTGTTCTCAGTCAAATGCTCTAAAGAACCACTAGGCCACCTCAAGGCCAGGGGATGGTCTGTGCTTCATTAACATAAGAAACAAAGCTATGGGTCTGCTGCCAGCTTGTCTCCTAAGCTCAGCAGGGGAGTTCAGCTGAACTTTTTAACCAATTGGTCTGAGCACACAAGGATTTCATAGCAGAAGACAACTGGAATATTAAAAACTGTGTAACACCAAATATTCATAATAAATGGCTTTGCCTTTTGACAGATCTTTGGCCTGTCAAAGTTTAGCTTTAATACACAGCTGAATCTCTATGATATATTCTTGTGGCCCGCAAGATCTTCTCCTGCCTCAAGGCTGTGCAAAGCATTCCACCGAAGGTAGTGGGCTCCAAAAAAGCCAGCTCATGCACCAGGGATGGATCCTGATCCTATTGCCAGGGTGTCCCTTAAGCAGATCAAGCTACACAACTGTCTCATTTATGCAGAGGGCCTAGTCCAGTCCCATGCAGGCTCCACAGCTGTTGGTCTAAATGCTTATGTACCATGGATATGTATCCCCAGAGAGCACAGTGCCCACTACATGTTGTCTGGTCCTCTGGAACTAGAGTCACAGAACCATGTTAGCTAACATGTGGGTGCTGGAAACTGAATCTGGGTGTTCTGCAAAAAGTATTCTTAATCACTGAACCATCCCTCCAGCATCAGAGTTTGGGTATATTCTCACATGAATGACTAAGATGAAAAAGAAGATGAGTGGAAACGTGTGCAGGCTCGTGAAGCCTAATCTCACTTTCACCTGCACACCAGGCTAACAAGGCTGTAAAGCAGTATCAATCCAAGGCAAGAAGACAAAACTATGCAATTAGTAAGAGGAAGTGAGGGAATAAATATAAGAATTAAGGCAAAAATTAAACTACAAAAAAAGAACCCAAGTTGCCAATCAATAAACAGATTAATGAATTAGTTCTCAAATGAAGAAACACAAAGGTATTAATGAAGGGTTCACAACACGCCCCCATGGTCGGACACTTCCGCCTAGCCAGTTCCAGGTCAAGATAGCCATTTCCTGGTCAAGGCGTCTCATGTGACCAGGATCCTCAGAGGTTTCCTAGTGAGATCTGAGCTTGCTTTACACAGCAGGGCTGCATTAGAGGATTGCTTGACCACGTGCATGGCCACCAGGTGGCTGGAATAGTCTGCACTTGGTTGTGCTGACATTCCTTTAAAAGCACTTTGGCAGAGACAATCAGGGCCTGATGGGTTAGGATCCAGGCCCTCTGGAGGCTGTTCTGTTTTTTCTGTCTGTCTGTCTCTAGCTGTCTTTCTATCTAATATTTCCTGTTGCTCCTGCTCAAGAGTACCCTGGGGAAAAATGGGGATGGGGTGGCCCCCCACATATTGTGGGTGTGAGTTTGGGTATTGTTGTGCCCAGATCGTGACCCCCAGAGAGACCACCAAAGACGAGCATGCCGGAATGCAAAAGCAAGGTTTAATTCTGGATATACAATACAAGCCTAGGCAGGGACTTCGTCCAATACATCCAAAGCAGTGGAGGCTGGAGGAAGTGCCTGCCTGTCTGCAAGCTCAGCTTTTAAAAGGAAAAGTCACAAGGTTACATCATTTAGGGGTGCTAGTATGGATACAATTCTGATTGGCTCACTTCTAGGGACTTCTAGAAATTACTTCTAAGGGAGTGGTTGCCCGCCACCATTTCTCATTGGCTGCCCTCAGGTGGGGGCATTTCTGTGGTCAGTTACCCTGGAAACCAGGAGAGGACATTCCATAGTCTCCATAGGACATTCCATAGGCATTACCTCATGACTATCTTGTGACTCTGTACTTTTACACTTCCTGGTTTCTGGAATCTGAACTGACTGGTTTCAGTAACTATTGGCCTATTCCCAAAAGGAGAAATCTCAGGCCTTAGTTTTAGGGTGAAGGCATTTTGGTCTTATTTCTAAGATGGCTCATTTTGGTCTCAAAGGTATAGGGCATGAAAGTAGAAAAGGGACCAACCACAGGAGAAGAACAGAAATATTTGAGGAAGGTTAAGGGAGGGAATTAAAACACATATGACATGGAAGCAAAAAAGATTACTGGAGGTGAACGAATACAAAGATACTCAGGAGGATGAGGGAGAAGCAGGGCAAGAAAGATTAACAAAGCATATTATGTATGAATATGCCATAATAAAATCTATTACTTTGTATGCTAATTTTAGAAAAGAAAGACCAATGTGTTACAATTCCTCACTGTGTGAAATATTGAATTCTTATTCCTTAAGAATAAGATAGCATACTATGTAGCATAGATGATAAGAAGCATATGATTTGACAGCAAATATTAAGTGTGGAAAACCTATTAAAATACAAATTGCTGACTTTTGTCCCAGAAGGAGTGGAAGAAGTGCTCTAAAATTTGCATTTCAAGTGAATTACCAAAACTACTGATAAGGGATCATGGGAGCACATTCTGATGAGAGCCACTATTGGGTGAATTTGGAGTTAATAAAAAGTTATTGGGATTATAACACAATAGATAGGCATTGACATTTATAAGAAAGGTGATTTGAAGTAAAAGGTGAATGAAAGCCTTTCTTAAAAATCTACACATCTTGTTAAGAATAAGCAAGCTAGCAAGACAAAGCATCTCCCTGTAACTTGATAAGCCATGCTTTGTTGATACTCATGGGAGACTTACCCCTTTCTAAACAGAAAGGGAGGAGTGGATTGGGGATGGGAACAGAGGAGGGTGGAGTGAGGGGAGGGACTGATAGGAGAGGAGGGAGGAGGAACCAATCAGGATGTAAAATAAAAAGATGGATGGATGGATGGATAGATAGATAGACAGACAGACAGATAGATGATAATAAATAAAAAGAATAAGCAGGCTAGTCAGGGATCTTTTCTGAAATCTTATTAATATCCTGTTTAACTGTCCCAGGTTGCTAGAAAACAAGGGAGGTGGGAACCAATGTACCTCAATTGTTAAAAGCCATTCACAAATCTCCACATTGGCAATATATTTTAACAGTATCACTCTACTGGAATGTTAAATAAAAGAAGAATTTGAGCTACCCATCACATTTTTAGTCAGTGAAAGTACCAACTTATAATGTCAAATCAACTGTAGGTTGGGGAACAGAAGTATTGGGATTTGATATACCATGTGAATGTTCCCTGTTTATGGAACATTTCTGCTGTACATGGCAATATGTTAAGGAATTATTCTGAAGGAGGGGAAATCACAACGAAGTAAATAAAGGCTTCATTTTGGAGAGAACAGGAAAGAGCTGTTAAAGTATTTGAGGTCAGAAATGACTGTTGAAGTAGAACAGAAAATAATGTAAAGTATAGAATATTGAGACTCAGGTGAGATTTAGCTCAAGGTGACACCGTAGGTCATAAGTTACTATCACAAAAGTGAAAAAAAATTAAAGCTTAACCTTTAAAAATAATGCAAGGTCTAAAAGATGGCTCTGTGGTTAAGAAGACCATGGTATATGGTGTCTTACAACCATTTGTAATTCCAGTACCAAAGTAATTCACACTTCCTCTGATCTCCTCAGGCACCAAGTATGTGTATGCTCCAAATCTACACATGCAGGCAGAACACTCACACACACAAAATTAAAGTTCACAAAAGTAATGTTAATAGTAAAAATGCTTATGGAAATATCAAAAAATGAATCAGGATTTCCAGATGCTGATTGATCTCTGGAGGCATCTTATAAAAACAGCAAAAACAACGGTAAAAAGTTAAAAAAAAACAAACACAAAGCAAATACATACTCATTTAATATCAACAGTATTAGTGTATTATGCACATTTTACAATTGGAAGTAGTATAAGAGAATAAGGACTAAGAGGGAGATGTATGTTTTAAGCATTAAAACCTTTGTGTTTTTATCATTAAAAAATAGATTTGTAGAGACATATCCCACTTATCATATAATTTATACATCCTAAGCATATTCCAGATCAGCCATTTCCTTTTGTGCAGTTTTAGAGTGAGAAATGGAGGAAAGATGATGTGAGTCAACAAATTAAGATTCTAGGTCCTTTCTTATACCTTAGCTGTTGCTGTTCAATAACCTTGGAACCTCAACTCCCCTGTCTGTGACTCAACAGCATTAAACCAGATGATCTAGTTCTGATCTATCATCAAGGTAATTTCATTTAGCTATTTTATTTATTAAAAAGTCTTTAAAGCATTTATTTATTTTTGCTTGTATATGTGCATAGTGTGTGTGTGTGTGTGTGTGTGTGTGTGTGTGTGTATGTGTGTGTGTGTGTGTGTATGTGTGTGTGTGTGTGTTTCCTTGAATGTGTGTGGATACACATGTGTGCTGGTGCAGATACACATATGAGCAAGTGCATGTGGAGACCTGAGGTTAATGTCAACTATTCTTTGGTGACTCTCTACATTTTTCATTGAGATGATGTCCCTCCACTGAACCTAGAGATCACCTACAAAGCTAATATGGCTAGCTAGTTTGTTCTGGAAATGTCCTGTTTTTGCCTTCCAAGGCTGGAATTACAGGTGAGCTGCAACATCTGCCAAGCATTTCAACAGGTGCTAGGTATCCAAGCTGTGAGCCTCTTACTTGTTTAGTAACTGCTTTAACCACAGAGCAGTACTCCCAGGCTATTTAGCTATTTTTAAAGTTTTCTTATTTAGTACCCAATTCTTAATTTTAAATGAAAAACAGAACATTTAATAACTAAATAAAAAACTTAGGGGCCTGGAGAGATGGCTCAGAGGTTAAGAGCACTGACTGCTCTTCCAGAGGTCCTGAGTTCAATTCCCAGCAACCATATGGTGGCTCACAACCATGTGTAGTGAGATCTGGTGCCCTCTTCTGGCCTGTAGTCATACATGCTGCATACATAATAAATAAATAAATCTTTAAAAAAAAAAACTTAAGCCGGGCGGTGGTGGCGCACGCCTTTAATCCCAGCACTCGGGAGGCAGAGCCAGGCGGATCTCTGTGAGTTCGAGGCCAGCCTGGGCTACCAAGTGAGTAAAAAAAAAAAAAAAAACTTAAAAACTATTTTGTGTTTGTGTATATGTATCACCTATGCTAATATATGTTTGAATGGAATGTTTACTCTTTTATTGTTTTATTTTATTTGAGAGAAAGAGTCTCACTCTGCAGATCTGGCTGACCCAGAACTCGCTATACAGACCAGGCTAGCCTTAAACTCACAGAGATCTGCCTGATTCTAACTCTGATGTGCTGGATTTAAAGATATGAACCACCAAGTTCAACCATTTAATTATTTGAAAGATATTATATTAGCACCAATTCAATGACATATAACCATCAAATGGCATTAATAATTCAATCATAAATATACTTTAATTTGTATTAATTTACTGCTGAATTAATCAAAGAGGTACTAGTTTGCCTTCATTTGGCTTGGTAAAATGATAAGTCTCCTCTTATCATCATTTAATTCCTAGACTACAAAAATGCATTGGTAATTTGACTTTCAATTTTGCTGAAATACAATGGATATTATAACTTTACACTGGGGTTATTTTTATGTTTTTCTTTATTATTTCAGTGTTTACCCTATGAATTTTCTCACCTTCATTTTCATACTCTCCTATATACAGTGAAAATGTTTTGTAAAACCCAGGAGAATTAATAGATTATTTTGTTCATAGCAGTTATCACACCATTATACTTACTCATTTGTTTATTTCCATGAGAATCAAATAAGAAAGGTGCAGAAGGGCAACTCTAAAGACAGTGGCTTTGCATTAATCTATGAAAACTTGTTTTAAATGTAAGTAGGGAGAAATGTTGAAAATTATTGAAAGATTAAAGTGTCTAGAAAAAGATTTAATTGATAAATACACATGCACAGACTCATTCATGTATGCACACACATAATTTCTTATCTGTCAAAATAAGACGAAATTATTAAGGCAGGCTAGAGGTGAAAGGAAGATATGCAAATAAAAGGAACAAAGGGAGTCCAGTCAAGTTCCTTAAGTAGTTTTTCCCTGTGATTTGACAATATGGGTCTTCAGATAAATACAGAATCTCTCTTACAGTATAAAGATAATGTTGCCTTTTATTAGGCTTTTCATAAAAGCTTCTTTTCTTTCCATTTGACCTCAGCAACAAGGATTTGACCAAATGGTTAGATTAAGCTGTAGGGTTAAGCTTCTGATGTCTAGACAACTTGGAATCCAATTCAAATAGAAATCAAAGCCCTCAGATGGGTGACAAACTCAGGAAACTGGTTTTATCAAGTAAAATAAAGATTGTAGACCAACATAACTGAAATCACTTTAAATTAAAGAATGATGCACTACCTGTTTTTCTTTTTTTTACATATGGATTCCAGAATATGGCATTTTGATTCAATGCATCCAGCATTTAACCAAATGTACCAAAGTGAAACAGAATTATAAGTTAGATGAGAGTAACATTTTTCTGGAATTTTTGTTGCAGAACCCATTTAAATATAACAAAATATATTGCACATCTTTCCGTATGGGTTGATTTGATTGGATTGGAGGCAAGATGGCACCAAGATCTCCCCTAGAAACTTTCTTCTACTACAGTGTTATACCATTGTTAACAACATCTGAGGCATCCATTTTCCTGACAACCACAATCCGGTCATATGCATTGTGAAACTCCTCTAATGGAACTGGGGCGTTGACTCAGAGTATAAAGATGATTGTGTTCCATCGCTGAATCATAAGGGAACAAAAAGAGAACTGACTCCTGCAAGCTATTTACTAACCTTCACACGTGGGCCATGGTATATGTGCCCTATTCCCAAATAAACAAATAATTTTTAAAAAATAAAAAAAAATAAGCATCCTATTGTACACACTTGAGAAAGAATAGAATCTTTTTGACCACATTCTCTCTTTAGTCTCTTCTAGCATTTATCTTTTTATTTTAATGACAGGAGCTTTTAAAGTCTTAGATCTATGGAAGAAATAATTTACATCTAAAGTTAATACCAAGTTAAACTTTTAGTTCCCACTATTACGTAGCACAAAACCAAAATACGTTTTTGCAGTATTTTGTGAACTATATAAGTATAGCAGGTGAATTAAATTTCCAAGTGGACATAGGGTAACTGACAATAGCTCTTCCCTATCAGTAATAGCAAACAACAACAACAACAACAAAAGGATAATTTGGGTCCACTGTGTACTAGCCCCTGTAGTAAGCATTTTGTTTGCTTGCTTCTTCTGTCTTCTCAGCACTCTCATGACAGGTGCTGTCACCATCTTCATTTGGCAAAAGTGAGCATTAGAAAAATGAATTTCCTCTCTCATCCTTAGTGAGTTGTTGAACCCAAGAAGTAGACAATTTTCCTTACCAAAAAGGTCTGTCCTGTTTTCCATCACATACACACACACATGAGAGAGAGAGAGAGAGAGAGAGAGAGAGAGAGAGAGAGAGAGAGAGAGAGAGAGAGAGAGAGAGAGATTATTGGCTAAATGTTGAGTTACACTAACGCCTTTCCCTTCTATGAGACAATAGTGGGAAGATGGCAAATAGTGAAAAGAACAGAGATACTGACAGTAGAACTTCTCTGGTCACAAAATTGGTATAGTTTTTTTTTTTTTAAATCATAGGTAGTATTTTATTTGAAATCTCTAGAAATTCTTTTCTTTGAAGTTCAAACATGTGTGGGGAAACAAAATGGTCCAAAAATATTCCAAGGCTGGTATTTTTCTCAAATATTTAGATATTCTTCTCTCTACACATTGCATGTACTATCTAATGAATCCTTATCTTTATTTTACAAGGGATTTTTATCATAACTAAATTACAAAGGCATAGGAAATTTTTCTCCTGAACTCTGCTTCAAATTAGTATTGCTAGATTAGCTTTATCCCAGTAGAAATGACAGGAATGAGTTTAACCAAATAAACTATTTGTCATAGCATTGTTTCTGAAGTAAAAAATAAAATGTTACAAATTTCTGAAACATTTATCTTTTCCCCATCAATTACATGGTCAACTTAAAGCTTTTTGACAGAAATATAACTATGTAATGCTTCATGGAAATTGATTGATTTTAATTTTTTACAATTATTTAAAAAAATTCCATGCAATATATTTTGATCATATTCTTTCTCCTCACCTAAGTCCTCCCACCTCCCTAACAACCCAACCAAAACCAAAGAACAAAAATCAAACCAAACAAACAAAAGCATGGAGTTTGTTTTGTGCCAGCCAACTACTCTTGGCCATGTGAAGTTGATATAAGGCAGATTTTCTATTTCTCATCTAGCATCAGCCAATCTTTGCCTGCAGTGAGGTAGGTTAGGCAGTTTCTTCTGCATTCCCCAGAGACAAGTGACATTTCTTATCAAAACATGGTCAAGCTCCAGGTATGAAAAACTTTCTTGACCTCCTCTCCATTTGTAGGTGATCTTTACTTTGTATCAGAGAGAAGATCTAAGTTTGGCCATGTTTCAGATTGTGTGTCTGTGACTAAATAAGATACTTGGTAACCATCTTGTGCTGTGGGATGTTCTGTATGCTGTGAATGTGTTGTTCCGATTGGTTGATAAATAAAAAGCTGATTGGCCAGTAGCCAGGCAGGAAGTATAGACAGGATATGCTGACAAGGAGAATTCTGGACAGAGGAAGGCTGAGTCAGGAGATGCCAACCCACCATCCAGGGAGAAGCATGTAATGGCATACAGGTAAAGCCACAGAAAATGTGGCAACATACAGATTAACAGAAATGGGCTGAGTTTAAATGTAGGAGCTAGTCAGTGGTAGGTCTGAGCTAATGGCCAAGCAGTTTTAATCAATATAAGCCTCTGTGTGTTTACTTGGGTCCAAGCAGCTGCAGGACTGGCAGGTGAGAGAGATTTGTCCTGACCATGGGCCAGGTGGGACACAGAAAAACTTCAGCTACAATCCCCCTCAATCCTGCACCCAGCTCGCTCAACCATATTCCTTATGTCCCATTCTTCCTCTTCCTTCCACCAGTTTATCCAGGAGATTTCTTCTATTTTCCCTCCCCAAGGCAATCCATGCCTCCCTCTTTGGGCCTTCCTTATTACCTAGCCTCTATGGGGCTATGGATTGTAGCATGATTATCATTTACTTTACAGCTAATATCGACTTATGACAGAGTACATACCATGTTTGTCAATCGTGGTCTGAGTTCTCTCACTCAGGATGATTTTTTTTCTAGTTTCGTCCATTTGCCTTCAAATTTCATGATGTCATTGTTTTTTACATCTGAATAATACTCCACATTTTCTATATCCATTTTTTGGCTGAGTGGCATCTAGAATGTTTCCACGATCTGGCTATTATGAATAACACTACTATGAACATAGTTGATTAAGTACCCTTGTGGTATGGTTGAGCATTCTTTGGGTATATGCCCAAGATTGGTATAGCTGGGTCCTGAGGTAGATTGATTCCCAATTTTCTGAGAAAGTGTCATATCAATTTCCAAAGTGGCTGTAAAAGTTGGCACTCTCACGAGCAGTGCTCTACACCCTCTCCAACATAAGCTATCATGAGTATTTTAGCCATTCTGACAAGTATTGTCAGAGTTGTTTTGATTTGTATTCCCCTGATGGCTAAGGATGATATACAATTCTTTAAGTGTATCTTGGCTATTTGAGATTCTTCTGTTGAGAATTCTCTGTTTATATCAGTACCCCATTTTTTTAATTGGATTATTTGGTATTTTGATGTCTAGTTTCTTTTGTTCTTTATACATTTGTCAATTTAGCCCTCTAATTGTCAGATGTGGGGTTGGTGAAGATCTTCTCCCATTTTGTAGGCTGCCATTTTGTCTTATTGACAGTGATCTTTGCCTTCCAGAATCTTTTTAATTTCATCAGGTCCTATTTATTAATTGTCAAACTCAGTCTCCTGTGTCAATGAGTTTGAGATAATTTCCCAATTTCTCTTGTATCAGGTTCAGTGTAAATGAATTTATGTTCAGGTCTTTGATCCACTTGGACTTGAATTTTGGGCAGGGTAAAATATATGGATCTATTTGCATTCTTCTACATACCAATATCCACTTATGCCACCACCATCTGTTGAAGATGCTTTCTTTTTTTTCCATTGTATAATTTTGTCTTCTTTCTCAAAAATAAGGTGTTCATAAGTGTGTGGATTTATATCAGGGTCTTAAATTCTATTCCATTTATCCACCTGTCTATTTTTATGCCAATACCATACTGGTTTTTGCTACTATAGTTCTATAGTAGAGTTTGAAATCAAGGGTGGTGATACCTCTGAATGTTCCTTTATTGTATAGGATTTTTTTTCCATATGAAGTTGAATATTGGTCTTTTGAGTTCTGTGAAGAATACTGTTGGTATTTTAGTGGGGGTTGCATTGAATCTGTAGATGATTATTTTGTAAGATTGCCATTTTTACTATGTTAATCCATGAGCATGGGAGATCTTTCCATTCTCTGATATCTTCTTAAATTTCTATCTTCAGAGACCTAAAGTTCTTGTCATATATGTCTTTTACTTGTGTGGTTAGAGTCATCCCAAGATATTTTATATCATTTGTGGTTATTATAAAGGGTGTTGTTTCCCTGATTTTTTTTCTCATCCCATTAATCATTTGTATATAAGAGGGCTACTGATTATATATTTTTTAGTTGCTCTTGTATCCAGCCACATCACTTAAGGTATCTGTCAGCTGCAGGAGTACCCTGGTATAATTTTGGGGGTCACTTAAGTAGACTATCATGTCATCTGCAAATAGCGAAAGTTTCTTCTTCCTTTCCAATTTGTATCACCTTGATATTCTTTTGTTGTCTTATTGCTCTAGCTAGAACTTCAAGTACTATATCGAATAGATATGGAGAGCATGGGGAGCCTTGTCTTGTTCCTGATTTTAGAGGAATTGCATTGAGTTTCTTTCCTTTTAATTTGATGTTGTCTCTCTGCTTGCTGTGTATTACTTTTATTATGTTTAGGTATGTTCTTTGTGTCCCTGTTCTCTCCAGGACCTCTATCATGAAGGGTGTTGGATTTTATCAAAAGCTTTTTCAGCATCCAATGAGATGATCATGTAGTTTTTGTTTTTCTTTCAGTTTGTTTATATGGGTTATATTGACAGATTTTTTGTATGTTGAAACATCCCTACATCTCTGGGATGAAACCTAGTTGATCATGGTGGATGTTCTTTTTGGTGTATTCTTTGATTTGGTTTGCCAGTATATTCATTAGGGAAATTGATCTGCAATTCTCTTTCTTTGTGGAGTCTTTGTGTGGTTTGGGTATCAGGGTGACTATGGCCTCATAAAATGAATTTGGTAATGTTCCTTCAGTTTCTATTGTTTGGAACAATTTGAGGTGTATTGGTATTAGCTCTTCTTTGGAAGTCTGGTTGAATTCTGCACTGAAACCATTTGACCATGATTTTTGTTTTGTTTTTAACTTAGGGGTTATAGGTGTATTTAAATTGCGTATCTGGTCTTGATTTAATTTTGGTATGTGGTACCTATCCAGAAAATTGTCCATTTCTTTTAGATTTTCCAATTTTGTGGAATATAGGTTTGTGAAGTGTGCCCTTATGATTCTCTGGATTTCCTCAGTGTCTGTTGTTATGCCCCTCTTTTCACTTCTGATTTGGTTAATTTGGATGCTCTCTCTCTCTGCCTTTTGGTTAGTTTGGATAAGGGTTTTTCTACCTTGTTGATTTCCTCAAAGACTCATCTCTTTGTTTCTTTGATTCTTTGTATTGTCCTGTTTGTTTCTATATTATTAATTTCAGCCCTGGGTTTGATTATTTCTTGCCATCTCCTCCTCCTTGATGAGTTTGCTTCTTGTTGTTCTATAATAGTTATCGTGAGATTTTTCCATGTTCTTTATATAGGCACTTATTGCTATGAACTTTCATCCTGTTCCAAAAGTTTGGGTATGTTGTACATTCATTTTCATTGAATTCTAGAGAGTCTTTAATTTCTTTCTTTATATCTTTCTTGACACATTGGTAACTCAGTTGAGAGTTGTTTGGTTTCCATAAGTCTGCAGGCTTTAGGTAATTTGTGTTGTTGTTTAATTCTAACTTTAACCCATGGTGATCCAGTAAGATAAAGGGTGTTATTCTACTTTTTTTGTGTCTGTTGAGATTTGCTTTGTGACTGAGTATGTGGTCAGTTTTAGAGAAGGTTTAATGGGGTGCTGAGAAGACGATATATTCTTTTGTGTTTGTGTAAAATGTTTTGTAGATGTCTGTTAAGTCCAAATGAGTCATAACATCTGTTAGTTCCCTTATTTCTCTATTTAGTTTGTCTGTCATACCTTTCCATTGGTGAAATTGGGGTATTGATGTCTCCCACTATTAATATGTGAGGCTTGGTGTGTGATTTAAGCTTTAGTAATATATCTTTTACAAATGTATGTGTCCTTTTATTTGAGGCATAAATGTTCAGAATTGAAATTTCATCTTGATGGGTTTTTCCTTTGATGGATATGAAATGTCATTTTCCATCTCTTTTGATTAATTTTAGTTTGAAATTTATTTTGTTAGATGTTAGGATAGCTACATAAGCTGGCTTCTTAGGACCATTTCATTTAAAAAAATCTTTTTCCAATCCTTTACTCTGAAGTAATGTCTGTTTTTGAAGTTGTGGTGTGTTTCTTGTGTGCAAAAGAAGGATGGATCCTGTTTTTCTATCCATTCTGTTAGCGTGTGTCTTTTTATTGGCAAATTGAGTCCATTGATATCAAGAAATATTAATGACCAGTAGCTGTTAATTCCTGTTATTTTTTTTGGTTCTGGTGGTGGTGGAGCTAGTGTGTGTGTGTGTGTGTGTGTGTGTGTGTGTGTGTGTGTGTGTGTGTGTTTCCCCTCTTTGGTATTTTCTGGTGTGAGATTATCTATTGCCTGTGTCTTCATAGGCACAGGCACATAACTTCCTTGAGTTGGAGTTTTCCTTGAAGTACTTTCTGTAGGGCTGGGTTTGTGAATAGGTATTGTTTAAATCTGGTTTTTGTCATGAAACAGCTTGTTTTCTCCATTTATAGTGATAGAAAATTTTGCTACTTATAGGAGTCTGGGCTGGCATTTGTGGTCTCTTAATATCTACAAAATATCTATTCAGGCCCGTCTGGCTTTTAGAGTCTCCATTGAGAAGTCAGGTGTAATTCTGATAGGTTTGCCTTTATATGTTACTTGGCCTTTTTTCTTTGCAGCTCTTAATATTCTTCCTTTATCTGTATGTTTAGTGGTTTGATTATTATGTGCTGAGGGGACTTTTTTTTTTTTTTGGTCCAGTCTATTTGGTGTTTTGTAAGCTTCTTGTTCTTCTCTATAGGCATGTCCTTCTTTAGATTGGGAGTTTTCTTCTATGATTTTGTTGAATGTATTTTCTGGGACTTTGAGTTGGGATTCTTCTCCTTCTATTCCAAATTACTATTAGGTTTGGTCTTTTCATGTTGTCCCAGATTTGCTGGATGCTTTGCATTAGAAATTTTTTATGGATTCAACATTTTCTTTAACCAGTGCATCTATTTCTTCTATAATAACTTCAACACCTGAGATTCTCTTCTATTTTTGTATTTAGTTGGCGATGCTTGCATCTGTAGTTCTTGTTTGCTAACCTAGATTTTCCATTTCCAGAATTCCCTTTGTATTTGTATTTGTGTTTTCTTTATTGCTTCTATTTCAATTTACACATCTTGAACTGTTTCCTTCACCTGTTTGATTGTTTTTTCTTGGCTTTCTTCATTTTCTTTAAGGAATTTACTGATTTCTTCCAATGTTTGTTTGTCTTTTCCTAGATTTATGAAATTTTTCATTCCCTCTTTAAGGTCCTCTTTCATCTTTAGAAAGTTATTTTTAAGGTCATTTTCTTGTGCTTCAGCTGCATTGAAATGTTCAGATCTCGCTGTCATAGGATCACTGGGTTCTGGTTGTGCCATATTGTCCTTTATGCTATTGAATATATTCTTACACTGACACTTTCTAATCAGGATTTGGGATGATTATAGGTCTGGGTGTTGATTCTTGTGTTAGTCTTTGTTGGGTGGATGTTTTGTTCCTTTGTTTTCTGTTTCCTTTATTGTCTTCTGGCCTGAATGGCCAAGGGTTTTGGTGACTGGCAGGTCTTCAGGTCCAGTAAGGTTATCTCAGCTGAGTTTTGTCCGGGTTTGTGTGCCTAGATCTAGCATATCCTCCTGCTCTTCCGACTGGTGCGGGGTGTACCTGTGCCTATGGAATCTACTAGAGTTACCAGGGAAGGGTTGGCCACAGAGAGGATGATGAGGTGGGTGGGGTGCGGTGGAAGAGTGGATCTTGGGGAAACAGAATCCAGTGGATGGCAGCAGTGGTGGTCCAGCCTACAGGCAGGTCTCTCAACTGCTGGGGACTGCACCAAAGCAGTGGAATACCTCCAAAGTTGGGGTCAGGGCCAAGCTGTTGGGTGGGTTGTACCTGTACCTTTGGAGTCTGCTAGAATTGCGGGGAAGGATGATGAGGTGGGTGGGTTTGGGCGGTGGAGTGGGTCTTAGGAGAACAGAGTCCAGTGGGTGGCAGCGGTGGTGGTGCAGCCTGCAAGCAGTTCTCTCACCTGCTGGCCAGCTGGTGGGGACTGCTGCAAATCTATACTCTTATGCCATCCCCATATCTTCACATCTCTTCCCCTGTTGGTGTCAATCTTTTCTCCTTTTCCTTTCATTTGCTATACCACTTTCCCATTATTCCTCATGGGGCCTTAAAATTACTTAGTTTTCTCTCTAGGGGAATCAACAAAATGAAGAGTCATCAGATTGCTGTGATCTGTTAGGTCTCCTTGAAAACCATGCTATTGGTATTGTGCTAGTCATGTCCACTGGCATTACACATACTGATAACTCAGCTGTCACCAGCAGAATATATTTGTTTAGGCATTACGAGAATCATTAGTTTTTTTTTTTAAGTGGCTTAAGACAAAAATAATTTAAATTTAACCTGCTTAAAGACAAAAGGCATAGCACACTATAATGTTAATACATTATTTAAACCACTTTTAGAGTTAGCTGTGAATGTGTGACAGCATTTAAATGGCACTATTATATAGATTGATAATATAACTTACTCAAGGTTTTATATCTTACCTTTAGTTTCAAACTGAATTTCTATTAAGCTAAAAACAGGTATTTTACAAACTGTTTCAGTGATGTACACTTTAGAGACTATTTCAATGAGTACATGAAAAAAAGTAGTTCATGAGTATCCTGGGATGTGGGTATGTTGTTACCTATCTACAGGGTTTGAGTAAAAGGAATGGTTTTTGCTGTTGCTGCTGTCAATTCTTTCAAATATGGAGATATTGCATATTTTAATTAAAAACATTGATTTGCCTTTTATATCTTTATGAAAACATTTATAACAGTTTTATCACTGTGTCTGATTTCTTGTACTGAAACATTCTGTAAAAATTCTGTGAAAAAAACCGACTTACTGAGAATATATATATATATATATATACATATATATGTATACATATATATGTATATATATATATATATCAGTTGGAGACTGTGCTTTTCCAGCAAAGTCTTCATATAAAATTAATCGGTGCCAAGTTTTATGATTTCAATAGTTACAAATTTTCAAAGTACAAAAGAATACAAAAATTCTAAGATCCATTTTTTCTAATATGAAGTAAAGTATCTCTAATAAGTCAGATCCATATTATAAGGAGCTGGAAAATTTAATAGAGTTTGCTCATAAAGTTTCTTCCTGGTTGCTTGGACTAGTTCTCTCTTTCAAATATATCTGAATTAGTGGTAAGCATGATTTTCACACACACGCACACACTCAGAGCCTCAAAGTTCTGAGAAGGTGGGTCTTTAAGTTATTTCTCTCCTGAGACTGACCAAATAATGTTTGACTAGTTTCTCTAGGGGCACTGTCACAAATAAGCAAATTAAATGAGATAAGCCTAGGAGGACAATGATGAATCAATGAAGTTTTTTTTCTTTTTTCTTTTCTCTCTCTCTCTCTCTCTCTCTCTCTCTCTCTCTCTCTCTCTCTCTCTCTCTCTCTCTTTTTGTGGGACCCTTCCTTTTTTTCTATCTTAGCAGATTCAGGATAATTTACAAATTTCATCCATGCCACCTGCGATGTGAGAGAATTTCTTATCTAGAGTTCCATTAGTCTTTACCTCAAAACATTTATACCTTCATACTAACCCTCTCCCACTTAGATCCTAAACTTCTTTCTGAAGATGAGCTAGTCTAGCTCTTCCTCTTTTATCTATGCTACTAAAATAAATTAGGCTCTATTTTTATAGGGACTTGGCTTTGTTACATAAGAGCAAACATCTTAGTTTGATATTTTAATTTTTCTTTTGTAGCTTGAGCTTTTGTGCAATATCCAATAAATCATTCATAATACCAATGCCAAGGACATTTTCTCTTATGTTTTCTTGCAAGAGTTCTGTGGTTTCAGGTACCACATTTAGTCTTTCATTTATTTTGAGTTGATTTTTCTGAATTATGTAAGGGTCAATTTCGTTATTTACCATATGGAAACTCAGTTTTTATAGCATCATTCATCAGAAGATTATCTTTTCCCAGTGTCCTTTTTGGAATGTCTTTCAACAATAAGTTTACCATATAAGTTTGGATTTATTACTGACTGTTTTATTCTGATCAGTGGAATGTTAATGGAAGTATCAAATGGTTTTAATCCCAGATGTTAATAATGTAATTTTAAGCAAGGATTGGTATGTCAGTTATGGGTCCATATGAATTTTAGAGTTTTTTCAATTTCTGTTGATTCTGATAGCAGGTGCACTGAACCTGTGCATTGTTGTATATAGTACTGACATTTTTAATATTACTGATACTTCAAGAACATAGAATATCTCCCCATTATTTGTGTCCTTTTCAATTTTTTTTTATAGTTTTCAGTGCATACGTCTTTAACTTCTTGGTTAAATTTATTCTTAGCATTTTATTTCAATGTTATTATTAACAAGATTGTTTTCTTCATCAACTAGGTGATTAATTGGGAACAGAGGAATCACATGGATTTTTATGTATATTATTTATCTTATAGCTTTATTGACCTCACTTGCAAGATCTAGTAGTGATATCATTAATTATTTGAGATAGTTGCCTTAATAATAATGAAACTGATAATTGTTCATTAATAAGATGAAGAAATTGTAATAAAATAAATAAGAAAAATGAAAAAAAAGGGTTATTTTGTTCAATCATATACAAATTTAAGCTTTTAGATGACTTAGAGAAATTTTCTAGGAAAAAAGATACAAAGAAATACCAAGTGAAATTTTAGATAGCATAAAACAATTAGGAGTTCTTTTTTTCTACTGATAATTTTCTTAATAACAACTGAAAAGATTTTTGCAGGATGAATTGATATAGATCCTCCCAGAAACATATCTCAAGACAGGATTTTAAGCATATAAATTTTATTAAAAAAAACACCTTACTCTATGATTGCCAGATTTCCCCTCCTGTTTGAGACCAAGGCAAGGAAAGTGCAGAGTAAAAAAGAGCAAGTTCTCCATCTTATATATGCACATGTCTTTTCAGATGCTTATTGTATAAGGTTAGGCTTTTTACCCAAGAATACTGTCAGCATTTTTATTTGTTCATATGATTTTTTGACTTTAAAATGAACTATTTTTCTATTGTTCTTGAACCCTTTTCATTGGGTATAGTTCCAGGTAATTTTCTTTTATGGCACCACTGTAGATAAGATAAATTTTACCACTAAAATTTTAAATTAGGTGTTGCTTTCATGTTAAAAATTAATTTAAATTACACTTTATTATTTGTGTGTGCACTCCTGTACATGTGCATGCCACAACACATGTGTGGAGGTAAGAGAACAATTTGCAAAAAGTTGGCTCTCCCACTTGCAGGCCCATTTAATTTTTTTTAATTTTTGAAAATTTTATACAAGTTTACAATGAAATATGACCACACACACCCCATTTTCTGACCAACTCCACCCATGTTGTATCCAATATGCCCCACTGCCAACTCAGTGCCCTTGTATTGATTACCCACTAAATACAGTTAGTGCTGCTCATCTGTGCATGGCTGTGGGGACATGCACTAGAGCATGGGAAATTTTCCAGTGGCCATATCCTCAATAAAAATGATTTTCCTTCACTTAGCAAAAATCAGCTGCTAACAGCTCCTCAGTATGGGGTGAAGGCTTAGAGATCATCTACTCCATCTACGGCAGGATTTTAACTGGCTTGATTTGGAGTAGGTTTTGTCTAGGAAATTATAGCTGCAGTGAGTTCATGATTCCTATAGCCACGTCCATCTTCCAACTCTTATTTTCTTTCTGCTTGCTTTTTGTACAATATCTCTTGAACCTTGGTGGTAGCAGGATTAATACAGTTGTCCCATTTAAGGCTGAGTACTCAGTCTCTCATTTTCATAATTTCATCAGTCATGCGTCTTTCCATTAACTGATACTCCCTATTAAAAGAAGTTTCTCTAACCAAGGCTAAAAGCATCTCACATCCATGAGTACAAATGTGTTTGTTTATAAGGCAATTTGACTTGATAACAACTTAACAAAATAATAAAAGCAGGTTATATACCCTAGGACTTACGACCTTTTCAGTCATGGACTTTTGACACATTATATTTTGTTGCTCTAGACCAAGTGTTGCTTTTATACATTCTCAAAAGTCATTGATTTTCATATATACAAATTTAATTTCTACTTGTATGTGCTGAGCAAGAACCCAGGCATCCCTCCCCCACCACACACCCTTCTTTTGAGTTTTTAGAGACAGAGTTTCTCTGTATAGTCTTAGTTGTCCTGGAACTCAATTTGTAGACCAGACTGGCCTCCAACTCAGCAATCTGCCTGCATCTGCCTTCTGATGGCTGGGATTAAAGACATGGGGCACCACTGTGCAGCTGGTATCTTCCCTTTTAAAAATGTGTTTTCATCTGGGACATTCTTGGAATTGCTTTCTAGGCTTTTATATTTAGCAGTCCAGTGAGTAAACACAAATAAATTGGGTTCTCATGTCTTATTTGCTTTGGGTTATGAATGACACATGTCATTTCTGATTATATTTCATTGACATACATCAGTTCTTTCTAACAGTTGGTTGTAACAGTAAAGATACTTGGAAATTCAGTATTCACTAAGAGGAGAAAACAGTAACTCTCTAACTTAACAATCAACTGTAATACAAGGATTAAACAAACATTTAGGGATTTTTCTATTTGTGCCTTTAAAAAAAATCTGAAAAATCTTAGACATCACGTACTACTCAGCAGATGTGTTCATATTTATCACATACCTTAGTCCATCATAGTAAATAATTAGCATAAACCAAAGACTTTCACACTAAAGTCAGGATCTAGCTAGACATGCATGCTCTTGCTTTTTTTCATTGAACTTTACAGGAATTGTTCACCAATACAAAGCAACTAGAAAAATAAACTTGTTGTTATAATTATTACCATTTTTGATGTATTGCTATATGTGGAAAGTTCAAGAGAATTATTTGAAAATTAGTAAAAATAGTGAGATAAAGTAGTAATTGTTTTTACTAAAATTATATATATATACATACATATATGTGTATATATATATATATATATATATATATATATATATATATGAGTGCTTTGTCTGCATGTATGTATGTGCACTATTTGAATGCGCAGTGCATGTGGCGGCCAGAAGCAGGCATTGGATCGCTTGGAACTGGAGTTACAAATGCCATGTGAGCTTCCCTGAGGGTGCTGGAAATGAAACCCGTGTAATCTGAGAGAGCAGCCAGTGAGTGCTCTTAATCACTAAGCCATCTTTCTCACCTCCAGGGCAGCAATATTATTTTGGATAGGGAGAACAAAAACAATCTGACAAATAATAATTTTATACAATTATGGTAAATATGTGATGTTTTGCTATAAGACAAGTATGGTGTAAATAAGATGAATATGTATACAAAAATCTTTCAAATGTAAGGCATTGTGGAGGAACAAACCCTAGAAGATGTATACTGAAAAATCAGCCATTTAAATTACATAATATTGTTATAGTAATAGAAAGACTCAGATAGAAGCTTTAAGAATAGACATTTTATATTACAAAACACTTTATAATATGAAAAGAATGGACTCATAAAATAATGATAAAAATATTTTTTAAAAGGTAGTAAAAACCAAGATTTCAATATGAGGAAAATAAAATTGCATCTATAGTTAATACTTCATGTAACGTTTCACTCCAGTCATATAAAAATTTAAGTTTATAAAACACGAAGTACATCAGTGTGCTCGAGCTTCCATGATCAAATCCTATATACTGGACTGCTTAAACAACAGATTCTATTTTTACAGTTTAGTGGCTATGGTCCTAGCACCATTAAAGTTTCTTTGAAAGTTCCTCTTCTTGGCTTGCAGAATGCCTCCCTTTGACCATTTCCTCATATTCACACTTGGCTCACTTTGTGGTCTGTCTTCTAATATCTTCTTTTTTTTTTTTTTTTTTTTTTTTTTTTTTTTGGTTTTTCGAGACAGGGTTTCTCTGTGTAGCTTTGCACCTTTCCTGGAGCTCACTTGGTAGCCCAGGCTGGCCTCGAACTCACAGAGATCCGCCTGGCTCTGCCTCCCGAGTGCTGGGATTAAAGGCGTGCGCCACCACCGCCCGGCCTTCTAATATCTTCTTATTCTAAGAATAGCCTTAGAGGATCAGAGACTACCCAATATTACTTTACCCCTTTAAAGGGAAATCTCCATATCCACTAACTTCTTAAGCTATTAATGTGAGACTTCAATGTACACATTGTGGTAGGAGGCACAATTCTGTAGAGCACTTAAAAAATGATTAATCTTGCCCATATATCAACAATCTCCTCCATTTCCAGGATTTTCTCATTTTTTTATGGTCAGGAAAATTATTACAAAACTTTGGGCCTTGGACCAAGCACATGGGACCTGGTTGTGTGAATAACATGTGATTGAGACACTTCATACCTATTTGTCCATGTATTGTCTACTATGGAGACCTATAGCTTATGATACAAAGAATATTTACTGTCTAACCCTTTCCAATAAAAGTGCATTAAAATTATGGACTAAGGTGTAATGAAGATTTTTAACAAGTCTTGCTCTGTATTGCCAGCACCCAAATAATGAAGTGGAAACTTATTATTCTTTATGAAAGCTTGGCTTTAGCTTAGGATTGTCCCCTAGCTCATATAACTTAAATTAATCCATTTATTTTAATCTACATTCTGTCTTGTGGTTTGTCATCTCATCTCTCCATACTGTTCATGCTGCTTCCTCAGGACTGGCTGGTGACTCCACCTTTTTCTTCCTAGAGTGCTCTCTGCCCAGAAGTCCCACCTATACCTCCTGCCTCACTGCTGGCAATTCAGCTTTTGATTACACCAATCACAGCAATACATTTTCACACAGTGTACAAATATCCCACAACACTAAAGAACAGTCAGAGTAGATGTTACACAACGTGTAGGACATAGATATAAGCAATGAAGAAACTGGCAGCGTTGTACCATTTTGCAGTGTGCATGGGGCAACACAAGCAACTTGTCTTGCGGGCCGCAAGAATATATCATAGAGATTCAGCTGTGTATTAAAGCTGAACTTTGACTGGCCAAGGGTCTGTCAAAAGGCAAAGCCATTTGTTATGAATATTTGGTGTTACACAGTCTTTAATATTCCAGCTGTCTTCTGCTACGAAATCCTTGTGTGCCCAGACCAGTTGGTAAACAGTTCAGCTCTCCAGACCTGCTGAACCTACTAAGTTACTAACTGCCCTGTTGAGCTTAGGAGACAAGCTGGCAGGAGACGCCTGGCTTTGTTTCCTGTGCTAATGAAGCTCAGACCATCCCCTCGCCATGAGGAGGCCTAGTGGTTCTCCAGAGCGCTTTGACTGAGAACAAAAGAGGTTTTACATATCAAGGTGAGAGATAAAAGAACATTCCTGAGGAAGCAAGAAACGAGGTGCTCAGGGAAAGAAAGGGCAGGCATTTTCTGTAAAGAGACACAGCAGCATGGCGAGAGAGAAGAGCAGGCAGCGGTTCCATAGAGGGTAAGCAGATCTCAAGTAGAGTTTTCTGAGTGCCAGGAGTAGAGAGCAGCAGAGATGGAGGAAGAGGATACAGAGAGTGAGGATGAGACTGGAAACATAGGAGTTTAGTCGTTAGCTGGACTATGAGCTAGGGAGCTGGACGGAACTGCAGTTATGGAGACAGGATTTCATCCCAGAGAAATCAAGTTGACAGATATAGAGCTTGGTACGTCTAGAGTTACTCCTGCCTTGAATGCCTGGTGGAACTATAGCTGAACTGATGTAATTTTGTCTTAGAGGAATAAAGTTAACAGACAAAAGAACATAGTGTACGTAGATTTTTTCCCCCTGATACCCCATGCTGGACATAGCAAAGCCCCCTTTGGCCCCCGGGGAACAGATTAATTTACAGCCCCAAAAATATTCACAATGAATGCAGACCCTCTACTTTCAGAAATGTAGTCTGAACAAGACATGTTGTTCACTGCTGAGAGTTGATTTTTTTTCGTAAAAGGAAATGTGATCTTTACCCCCAGTACCTGTAAATGTGGCCTTCTTTGAAAGTAAGATTTTTGCAGGTATAATGATGTTATTAACAAGGTAAGTCCTAATCCAATATGAACAGTGTCTTCATAGGAAAAGAGAACTGGTAGCATATGTACAAGATGAAGGAGTCTATGGGAAGATACCCAAACACAAAAGGAAGATGATCATAAGATAATGGAAGCAGCTATGAAGGAAAGCTTCAATGAGACAAGTAGTGTCAAGTATAGCTGCAAAGCAGAAGCCAGAGGAAGGACTCTGAGTGACAGGCTTTCCCAGGAACACTGTCATGGTGATTCCTTAATTTTTAAATCCTCTTCCTCTGGAACCGTGAGAGAATAACTTTAGACTACCACTCAGATTGTGGTATTTTGTTCCAGCAGCTCCAGGATAGTAATAGAGTCACTCAATCCATGATCACCTTGAGTCTTAACAGAAAAAGTAAGCACTAAGTGATCTTCTGGATTGAAACTGCCCAAGAGATAAGACCACCACCTAAGAGAGACATATGCATTAATGAGGGCATTTTCACAACACATTTGGTGGTTTTTCTTAATTGTTACATTTTTTTTGCAGGAGGTGGGCAGCTGTCACTTACCCCCATGTTTTGTAATAAATGATTCCATGTTTCTTTTGCCCTATATTTTTATTTTTTGTTGTTTTAGGTGGAGTCTACATCAAGCTATGACGATGGTTAAAAATGGCAAGATTATACAGTCTTTCCTCCTCTGCATCTCCACTTGTAGAACAATTAAAGCAATCTCTGGGGGAGTTCAGAACATGCTGCCCCCAAATATCTTGCTCTAGAATATTGATTATTTTGAGCTGAAAGCACTTGAGAAACACCAGATACAAGGAGGGCTGTCTGACCTCCCATTTCTACCTAAAAGCAGGTCAACAAATTCCCTGTGAAGAAAAGTGCCCTGCCTCAGTACCAGGAAAAGAACACTTATCTGAGCCTCGAGACTGGAAGATGGAGCTGAAACAGAACGGCACAAACAAACACATGAAACAAATCTTTTATTTTCCATTTGTTTTTCTCATCTGTTTCCCAGCTAATTTTCCACAATTTAAGCCCCTAGCCTAAACCTGTTTTTCTTGTTGCTTCCCCACAAATTTGTCATTTCCTCTTTTAAAATGGTGTATAAACCCTGACACATCTTTGTTTCTGCCTTTTTTCCCCTACAAGAATGCCTATGTTCATTAGGAAATATTAGATTTTTTTAGTGGGTATTTTTTCTCCTGATTGTCCAATGTCAGTTGCACGGCACTAAATGTAGAGTCAAGTTTCCCTACCTTACTTCTGCCATCAAATTCTTCCAGGCATGCAAACCTTTAAGAAGAATCAGACATGATTTGCCCATACAAATTTATGAAGTTTTAGATCTCTGCAAATTTAGTCTCCTTCACGAAGAGTCAGCATGCAAGATCCACTTGATACACAGAAACTACACTCTGGGGGCCAGGTTCAACAAATTTGGTAATAAGACCATAGATGGTCAAAGGCAGCACACCTCCACTTGGCCAAACAGACCTAGGAGAAGAATACTCAGATTCACCTGATTACATAATGACAGGATGCCTATTCATTTTCTCTCAGCAATGTCTACATTAAAATGTCATTTATTTCAAAAATGAAAAATAATTTCCAGTCATTAAAATGTGAATTATTCAACTTTTTCTGTTGTTCTCAGACAAGGACACCAAAACATGCAGTAATTAGAAAGCCATACTCTAATTAGACCATCCAAATATTAATTAACCATATTTGAAATGTGAATGCCTAATTAGAGCCTTTCAAAGTTAACCAATAGTGTAGGATTAAATTCTACTCCAAGGTATTATAAAGCAGGAAAAATACAGTAGGTCAGATTCATTGGGGTAAGACTGTAGATTTTCCAAACAATGCCATGTATCTGAAAACAGAGCAGAGGAATGGGCTTAAGTCCAGATTTTGTAAAGTCAAAGAAGGGACGTATGTTTGTAACCATTATAGTATTCATCCCCGTAAGTATGTATGTGACAGCTTACCTCAAAGTGAGGGCTAAATATTTTGTGGAGTATTCTTTTCATTTTACTATAAGCTGATTGAAAATGTTCACACAAAGATTTTGGATAGTTAACCATTGTTCTTGTTGGTTGTTATCCTAAGTATGCATATTATGTCTTCATTGCTACTACAATTAAATATGTTTACTTGGGTTGGTTCTTTTTCTGATCATACTTAACCAAAATAACTATTTATGATTCCTCCTGTCTTCTACTTCTGAAAAGAAGGAATCTTTTTTTACTTTTTTTTATTAAGGAAAAATTTTCATTCATTTTACACACTAATCAAAGATCCCCCCTTCCCTTCTCTCACCCCCCAGCTTCTTCCCAATCCACTCCCCGCTCCCCTCAACTCACCCCCCACTCCCCCTCACAAGAAGGCAAGGCCTCCCATGGGGAGACACATTCAATAGAGGCAAGTCCAAGCCCTTCACCCTTCCTCAAGGCTGCACAAGGTGGCCCAAAAAGCCCCCTCATGCTCCAAAAAGCCCCCTCATATACCAGGGTTGTATTGTGATTCTATCGCCAGCCTTGCCCCCCAAGCAAATCAAGCTACACAATTGTCTTGCCATGCAGAGGGCCTAGTCCAGTCCCATGCAGGTTCTACAGCCATTGATCCAACTTTCATGAGTTCCTACTAGTTTGGTTTGGTCATCTCTGCAGGTTCTCCCATCATGATCCTAGTGCACTTGCTCATAGAATCCCTCTTCTCTCTCCGACTGGACTCCTGGAGCTTTGCCTGGTGTCTGGCTGTGGATCTCTGCATCTGTCTCCATCAGTCACTGGAGAAAAGCCAAAAAGAAGGAATCTTGAAAATGTAAAGAAAAAATGTATTTCATACCAGACATAACTGGAAATGTGATCATTTTATTAATTTAGCTTCTCTACTACAGCATGCTGTGAAATTTCCACACTCCATTTAACTTCCATAGGCATCTGTTCACATGTAAATAACTCCCAGGATACCTAACTTTCTTTGATGATTTACCCCAATTTAAAACTAATTATCATACTTTCCTAATTGTGAGACTTAGTTACATGAAAAAGATGGCTTGCTTGATTTTAATTCAGGATTGGTGCATGCTGTAATTTAACACTGAACAGTGTTCTATTTCATTTTCAATAAAACAGAGAGACTATTATTGGCTATTATCTTACTAGTGAGTTGACTAAAAGATAACTAGACAAAATGGAGAAATATTTTTAAATTTGAGAGATTTGATTTTGATTTGACCATTTTGGGGCCTGATAACAGTAACAAATCAAATGGGAATATCTAAGTTCCAGAAGGCAGAATTATAATTCCAGGAGAGAGGAAATTATGTTGTTAACATGATAGCCTCTAGGGAAATGGCAAAGATACTGAGGTGGCAATGGAGTATAATCAGAAAAATCCTCCAAATTTAGAGAGGAAATTAGAAGACTATGACTGCTACTTACTGACTGCTTAACCTTAGGCAACTCACTTAGTTTCATTGAGACTCAGGTTTCTTTATTTAAAGGTAGAGTAATTATACCTCATAAATCCTAGAACTAGGGGTAGCTCAAAGAAATCTGTGGCAACAATTTCATTCTTTATTTGCAGTTTTGTTTATACTTCCAGATAAAGTAAGCTTCCCTACTGATTTTTTTCGGTGTGTGTGTGTGTGTGTGTGTGTGTGTGTGTGTGTGTTTATGTGTGTGCGTATACGTGCACATGCTGTATAAGTGTGTAGTATATGTGCACGATAAATGTTTTGTGGAGTATCCTTCCCATTTTATTACTAGACACAGAGACAGAAACAGGCACAGAGAGAGGGGGAGAAACCCACAGGGAGAGACAGACAGAGGAACTGTAAGCATTTTGCCTCATTATAATTATTTATTGACTTTATGTTGGGGAGGACTTACATGCCGTGGTAGATGTGTAGAAGTCTAGAAGTCAGAAGAAAACCAGGGAGAGTTGGATCTCTCCTTCCACCATATGTGTCCCAGGGATCAAACTCAGGGAATGAGGTTTAGAACATGGTACCTTTACCTGACAAGGTATCTCACCAGACCATATTTGTATTTTTAAAAGGTTTGGTCTAAATTGAGAATGTCTGTAGTGGTGTATTTCTCAAATTCTACCAGGAATTGGTTTGTTCAGAAGAGGACAAGTGTGTACTTCAAATTACTCAAAACACTAAATTATGAACTAAAAAATACCCTCCTCATATTTTGTAGAATAGAAATCAACTATTTACCATTTTTGCTTGTTTATTTTTGTGTTGAGTAATACTCAAAAGTCAGGATTGTTAGAAAACAAATACAGAAGCATGATATTGTTGGAAGCAAATATTTTTTCTCTGCTATGACCTGCACACTAACAGGCACTGTAGTGTCTATGATCTCTGCTTCAATTATTCAATGTAATATTAATCCTCCAAAGAGGCTATATAAAAATATACACACAGATGAGTATGGCTATGTCCCACTGAAAATTTATTTATGAAATCCAAAACCAGCTCTGAGCTGCATTTAGTTTATGGGATTTAGTTTTAGCACATCTATAGTATTTTTCCATGACTCTTTAGTTTACTCAGTCACTCAAGAAACTGAATGGTTTTGGGAGAAGAGATGTGAAGCACTATGACTTTATCTTGAATTCTCATTCCCCATTTGCATTTGACCTGGAACAGTATGCAGAATGTTCTTGGCCTTATCTTTGCTGTGTTCATTCCTTGAGGCAAGCATGATGCCATAAGATCTCCTATAACCAACTAAAGTAATGATCAGGGCCAAGCACAAACAAGCCATTTCCTAGAACTCTGTTTACTGAAGGTTGAGAATATGAAATCCAAGAGTGTGAAATACATGTAAACTGTGCTTGGAAATTCAGTAGCTCCATTCTTTCCTTGGCTAAAATGAAGGTGTACATGCATGCATGCATTTTCTATACATTTGAAACCTTGGTGTATAATGCACTACTGAAAACTAGCTGGCTCCGAAACTGTATTGAACTGCAAAATCACAGACTATTTCTTTCAAAGATTCAGCAGTCTCCTTACGAAGGCAGAACACACTTACATACATGTAAGAAAAAAACCCATAAGGAGACTCCAAACTAGACTACTAGCAATAGTAGTGAGGGTGCCTGAACTGGCCTACACCAGTAATCAGATTAGTGAATACCCTAACTGTCATCACAGAGCCTTCATCTAGTAACTGATGGAAGCAGATGCAGAGATCCACAGCCAAGTACCAGGCTGAGCTCCAGGAGTACAATGGAAGAGGGATTCTATGAGCAAGGTGTGTGTGTGTGTGTGTGTGTGTGTGTGTGTGTGTGTGTGTGTGTGTGTGTGTGTGTGTGTGTGAAGATCATGATGGGAAAATCTACAGAGACAACTGAGCCAAACCTAAAGGAACTCACAAACTTTAGACTGGCAACTGTGTGACCTGCATGGGAGCAGACTGGGCCCTCTCCATACAGGATACAGTTGTGTCGCTTGGTCTGTTTGAGGGGCCCCTGGCAGTGTGATCAGGATCTATCCTTGGTGCATAAGATGAATTTCTGGAGCCCATTCCCTATGGTAGGACACCTTGCTCACCCTTGATGCAGTAGCGAGGGCCTTAGTCCTGCCTTTCCAATGGGAGAACTTCCCATGTTGGAGGACAGAATGGGGGTGGGAGAAGGCAGAGGGGCGGTAGTGGGAGGAGGGATGAGAGGGGGATCTGTCATTGGTATTTAAAATGAATAAAAATAAAAAAAGAAAATACTCAATAACATTTACAAAGTCAAACATAAGAGCAGTACCTCTTTATAGACTAGAAGCTGACAGCATCATGGCTCACAGGAGATTCTGTAAAGGATTATGAGACTCAGGTAATAGACCCAAGAGGAAGCAAGGTAGTGGGATGGTATTTTCATATTCCCTTAATTCCTCCCCAAACAAGACAATTAAAAATCTTTCCTTTGGCAACAGTGGTTCCTTCAAGTCTAATGCTGTTAAGATCCTTTAAGTGCTGAAAAAGATGGTGATCTATCAGAAGAAAAAGTAAAGCTTAACTTACTAACAAAGTTGTGTAGAAAACATTAATTGGTATTCATTTATCTGTTTAGGTAAATTAACATATGAACATTTAAGTTAAAAAAAATAGTGGTGTGCTGACCAGTATTCAAGACCTAATTTAAACTTCGGATTCCAAAGACACCATTTTGTGATACTCAGTATGCATTTCCACATTGACATGAAATTGCGCAAATTGTCTTTTGCATATTTCTTGAAAATTTTCCTTTATATTTTATGGAGTTACTTTGTGTAACTAGTGATTGAACCCAGGGTCTTGCAAAGGATAAACCACCAATCTACCATTGAGCTTCTACTTAAAAAAAATGTTGTAGTGCATGTTAAAGTGTAAATATAAAGGTTTTACATATAAAACTTGAGTAAAATGTATGCAAATGTATATTCTATAAAATTTAGCCACTAACATTGCATGAGCAAATGTTTATTTATTTAATTTGTTTTTATTCTTGAGAATTTTAGACATTTGCCATGAAATATTATCCCACCCAACACCATTCTCCCCAATTCCTCTTACATCTCTCCCCAAAGCATCCTATTTTCAACTTCACGTTTTTATAACCCACTTAGTCCAATTTCTGCTGTTTATATATGCATGGATTTGTGAACATCCACCCAAATATAAGAAACTTATCAGTGGCACACCTTCTAAAAAATGATTCTCCCTGCTCTGACAACTTTCAGTTATTATTATTAACTCCTCAATAAGCCAGGGGCAGGGACTTAGAAAACAACTCTCCTTTTAAAATGAGATAGGTGGTCCTTAAATTCTCTCATCAACCAAATATGACATACAATTTTCATCTTTGTTTTGTCAGGAACATGCCTGATACAGAAATATACAGAGTATGTATTAAGGCTACACTTTTTCAGAGCATTTCCACATTTGAAACTCGAGCATAAGTCGAATAAAAGAATCAAGTGAGTTCTTGATCTTTTGTACTTTTCCCAAAGCTTGGGTTGGGATTTGTCCACTTTCCAAGCAATAATATATCTAGTACTTTGTCTCAGGTTTGAATAATAAATTTATTGGAAACCTCCCTTTAAATGCTTCTTCTCCTCTTGTGGATGTATGTGTTGTGTGTGTTGTGTGTGTGCGTGTGTGTGTGTGTGTGTGTGTGTGTGTATGTGTGTGTGTGTGTGTGTGTGTGTGTGTGTGTGTGTGTGTGTGTGTGTGTGTGTGTAAGTGGTGAAAATATCCAAAGGCCTGCCACCTGAGACTTTACTGAGTTTCAAAGGCAGGTATTCTCAACTAACTTGCGTGTCTACTGAATAATAACTATTTACTTACAGATAGTTGATGACACATCAAGTATGGTTAAAAGTGTCTGTAATCCTATCACTTGGGGGTTAGGAATGCAGGATTCTGGAGTTCAAGTTATCCTTGATGACACAGAGAGTTTACGTCTAGTCTAGGGTACACGAGATCCTGTTTCAAAAAAAATGAATTAAATATCCACTGAATTTAATTTACCTAGCAGCTTTAAAAATACTGTAGTAAAATATTCACAGTATTAAATTCAGTTCTACTTATATAATTCAGCAGAGTTATTATATTCATAATATTATATGAACATTATCCTCTTCATTTTCCTCATCCCATATAGGAACTCTGCACAAGTCATAATTTTTCATTAACTCCTCTCCCATTCCATGGTATGATGTATTCTACTTTTGGTCTAAGTGAATTAGCCTGCTCTAGTTACTGTGAAAGTGTACAATATTTCTGACAAAGTATGTTAAACATAATGCTGTCAAAGTATCACTATAGTATAATATTTACCAGAATAATATACATTTTGATGTTTGAATGACATTACATTGCATATAGATATAAAGATGATATTTGTTAATCGAATTATTTGTTGGACACTTTGGTTGTCTCCACCTTTTTTTCATTAATGACTATGCTATGAATACTGGTGTTGAAATACCCAACTTGCTTTCTAAATTCCACAACAAACCTTAAAAAACTAAAAGCCAAAAATAGTCACGAGGAATTTTCTTATTTGTAAAATGGTGATACTGACAGTATTCATTTTACAGGTTGCTAGGAGAGTGGAAAAGATGACTTTTCATTACATGCCTAGAAATGGGTCAGCCACAGAATAAGTATTCAGACATACAGCTCTTAGTATCACTAGTGTCACCATCTTTGAGCTTTTATGACATACTGCACTGCTACAGTAATTGTAATTTATTATTTACTTTTGAAAATACATCTAAGCTTGCCATGAATTCTACAATATTCATTTTCCAAAGACACGCACTCCCCCTTCATGGCTGTGTTTATCAAGATGAACAGAGAATCTACTGAGCACTCTCCCACTGATATATAAATTACTAGTAGATGCTAACCATAAGACATTCTTCTGATTCAAATAGTCTTGCCACTCAGGCTTTCAAGCTTGTGAAGCTTCAGTAAGATACAACTTCTATAGTTTCTACATCATTTCCCTTTCAGAGATGACAATAGAGCTTAAGATTTATGACTTCTTCTCAAGTAATAGAGAATTTCAAAACAAATACAGAATTTCTAGTGATCGTGGAATCACAAATTTCTAATCCAAGGCCATATAGAAATGTAGCCAATAGCTGCATTTCAGAATGCAATTTAATATTTAGTAAGTTAGCAAAAATTAGCATAAATATAAGGTGAGTATAATTTTCTTTATAGAAATGGGATCTGTTTTATTGTTTTGTTTAGTTTTAATAAGTGATGTAAGTATTAGAACAGTAGTGTATCAGTAGGATTATATTTTAGAAAGTAGCTGTGCTTCGTTTTAAGAAAAATTAATATACATAAATAAAATTTAAAAACCAAGCCCTTAAAAATAATAGTAACAAATCATTAAAATTCACAAATTAGATAGCTATTAAAAATCCCTCAAGATGATTTAATCACTGGCTTTTTTAAAAAAAATAATATGCTTTTGTGGTATATTTTAAGGATATTTTCTTTGCTAGAATTTCTCTAGTATTATTGCTTCCAGACAAATTCATGTCTCTATATATTTTAAATAGAATTTAAAGTTGGCTCAAGAAACACTTCTCATTGAATGTTAAACAACAGTAGTTCCTGAAGTGAGTCAGACTGCTAACTTTTCTTGCTTTTCAAATATTCCCATCAGTGCCTCTGTTTCCAGCTCTGCTAACATCCTTTAAAGGGTGAAAAGGAAGATGAAGGTGGTTAAAGTAATAGCATTTGTTACTGAATCTAAAAAAAACCCTTCTCAGTTCCAAACTTTATAAAACAAACCCTTAACTACATGTGCAAACTTTCGAAGAATTCTGTTTCTGTAGAAATCAGTAATATGTGTGGCCATTAACAGACTTTACGAGTAATAAATGCTACATAGAACAGTCAAATTAGGTTCTGTATAGGGGAAACAGTAGGCCAGACATTGAAAAAACTATGTTTAAGACACTCTCCTGACCAAAGGAAAATCAGATTTGGTAGACAGTTTGTGCTGTTATTAATTTATCTATAGCTCCTATGGACTCCCCATGGAGCTTCACCCAATTGTGCGTTCCAACTGCCAGGATCTGCATCTCCTTGACTGAGGTCTTACTTAGGCTGCTGGAGTCCACTCTTGGCTAGCAGCACTAGAAAATGATCATATATCCTAAAATCCTAAAGTATTTATCAGTTAGACTTGGTCTATAAATATTCCAGCTCCTTATCCCTTCAAAGGATTAGGTAATTTTCCCTGGGGTAAAAATCCCCAAGCACATTAGCTAATCCCAAATTGCTCACAGTGATACTTGTTCCACAACATAGCTTTTATCGACTGACTTCCTTTTCCCATGTCATTTAGTATTTGCAGGGATCACGTAGAACATATCCTACATCCTGTCAAATCATTATTTCAGCTGTGTGTTAGTAGGAGCTAAACTTAAGTGTTACTTGTGAAATTGACCCTTGTCTCACTCCATCTCTACCCTTCTATCTGATTTAAATATTTTCTCTTCTTGGGCTCCACTCTGTATTAGGATTTACTGCTAGGTCCAGCCAAGATAATATGCTATTATTACATTGTGATTTATATGTTTTTACCTAATCTTACCAAAACAGTGGATCTTGCTTAAATTATGAAGCTAGTAATCCTTTCCTCCAGATACCTCAGTTGCATAACACTACATCCAGCACATGGGAATTTCATTATATGACCACTCCTGATCTATGTTTCTTTCTCATTTCTTCCAAAGGGAAACCTTGCATTTATGGTGAAAAATGCTTTACTGAAATCTTCCTCCACGGGCTCACTAGAGGAAGTAATCTCTGCTGTGTGATCTTGCAAAGGTGCTTCTCAGACACTGCGTATGATATTGTCAGATACTGCCTTTTCTGCTTCCCTGTTTTTATAGTAGCTGCCTTACAGTTTTGTAAACTACTCGATGGGTAGGACTGTACTATATTCCGTATTATTTGTTTCAGATTTTAGTCCAAAACTTTATATGCAACTGACATTATTAAATGAAGACAGAGCAGTAGGCCATTTTTGGTTTTATTTCAAATCCATGCTTGTTGTCATTTCCACGATAAATAAATTTTGCCACCTCCTTTAAGGACACAGCCACAAGGTTGCACCCCACAGATTGAGAACTACTACCCTAGCATATTTTACAGGCAGGGCAGATTGCACATCAAAAGTCTCGTGAATGGTTTGGTGTTTTCGTTTCTATTTTGGTAGCCTGCAGAGTACTTTCCTGCACCAAAGACACCAGAACATAGGGGTGAAGACTCCATGTAGGCACCAGCTGTACTTTTCCATGTTCAATGAGTTGTGTGGGTGTTGTCCCTGACAACGAAGTCCTGCTGTCAGTTTGCAGATAGCAACTCATTGACTAAGCAACAGCCTGGGTTGTTTGGGAATTTCCATGGCATCCACTAGACCAATAATGCAATTGACTGCAACCCAGTCCTGATACTGGAAGTCTCTTTAGTGATAAGAGATGGCCAGTTGGGACTCTGTAACCCCATTAGAAGACATTGTTAGTATCCCTTTATATATATAATCCACTGCATTAGGTTTCCATAACATCCCTCAAACGGCCCTCAATTCCTGAATTCCCTCGCTTAACATTATCTGTCATCCCCTTTCCCACCTAATCCTCCTATTCCCATCCTCAACTTCCCCTAGTCCATCTGTGGAAACTATCCCATTTCCTTCATCCAGGGATATCCATTTGTCCCCCCAGTCCCTTCCTTTATACCTAACCTCCCTGGGTCTACAGATTGTAGGTTGGTTATCATTTGTTTAATGCCTAATATCCATATATAAGTGAATACATAGCATATTTACCTTTCTGGGTCTGGGATACATCACTAAGGACGATTTTTTTCTAGTTCCATCCAACTTAAGGCCCACTTCAAGAGGTGGAATCCACATGCAAGACTCCATGGGTGACAAAGAACCAGAGACTAGATAGCACACAGACCTAGAGTAAAACCAAAAACTACTGATCTAAAAAAAAAAGAAAAGTATCGATAAAATGACCTTTAATGATATTCTGCTGTACTCATATTTGTGCCTTATTTGGCCACCATCAGAGAAGCTTCTTTCTGCAGCAGATGAGAACAGTCCAGAGCCCATAGCCAGAGGTCACATGGAGAGTGAGTCTTGGGAAGCCACGGGTCTAAATGGGATGCCTCCATCAAATCCCTCCCCTAAGAACTCAGGGAACTCTGTGGAAGGGAAGGCAGAGTGTAAGAGCCAGAGGGGATGGAGGACACCAGGAGAACAAGACCCTTTGAATCAACTGAGCAAAGCTCTTATGAACTCACAAAAACTGATGCAGCATGCCAGGGCTACACAGGTCTGCACAAGTTCCTCTGCATATATATTATAACTTTCAGCTTAGTATTTTTTTTCTTTTTTTAACTAATTTATTTTACATCCTGACTGTACCTCCACCCACCCCCTATCCATCCCTTCTCTGTATCCACTCACAAAGGGACGGGCTTCCCATTGGCATCAGGAAAGCATTCAGCTTAGTATTTTTATGGGACTCCTGAGTATGTGAATGAGTGGGTCTCTGATTCTTTGTCTTCTCTTGGGGCTCTTCTCAATGTTATGGATTTGGTTTTACTTTACTGTAAATTATTAATAAAATAAAATATATAGTTATTGAAATCTGATGAACTTGGTGGCATATGTCTTTGATTCCAGGACTTGAGAGGCAGAGGCAGGCTGATTTCTCTGAATAACTCACTGTTGTATGGTGTGTCCCTCAGAACTGCAACATTCCTTCCAAATTAAAAACCTTTCCTCCAGGAGAGAAGACATCTCAGAAGTCTCTGAAAGTAAACAAAGGGTCACAAAAGCTTTCTTCTATCTGTCTGTTAAATTGCTGCTAAAATACAAATCCAATGTATTCATTTCTGTAAGATGTCAGAAAGAAATCTGTATATGAAAATAGTAACAACAACAAAATCAATTATTAACCACAAGTTTGGAATTTTTTTGGTAAAGAGTCTTTTGGACATATGATAATGTCCTTCTGTAAGTCTGTCCTTCATACATAGAATTTTTAATGCTGTCTCCACAAAATATTTTTAAATAATATAAAGCTAGTCAGAAATTTGTCTTGAAATAACTGACGACTCATCTCTTCAAGTTTTGCAAGGACATATTTATATTTGGCACATGCTATAAATAACAGCCGGTAATTTTGCGACAACCATTTTTCACTCACTTTGCCTTCTCCCCACATTTATGATTTTTCTTAGGTTCGTATCAGCTGAACTCCAGTACCACTTTACAGTATGCACTCAGCCATTCTTATTAAAGGCTCTTGTCTTTTAAATCCGTTTTCTACCTCACTGTTGTATGGCATGTCCCTCAGAATTGCAACATTCCCTCAAAAATTGAAACATTTCCTCCAGGATGGAAGAGAGGCTGGCAAGTCTCAGGAGGTAAACAAAAGGTCATAAAAGGACACGTGTGCCTTTGAACAAAAAGTTTGCAGTTTCCTGAGGGCCCTCCCAAGAGGATCAACGGGAATAAACCACTGTTGAGGGCAGAGGCACTGACAGCCAAACAGCAGAGAGAGATGTTTGTACTGAGGAGCCGCCTGCAAGCTGCCCAGAGAGTTTGTTCCAGGCTTGCAGTTTTCCTGGATCATCACCCATTTGGGGGTGGGCTGTCTGGTGATGCAACTGCTTTTGTGTGATCCCTGCTCCTTGTAAGTAACCCCCACCGCCACCACCCCAACAAAAATGCATTGAATCACCACATAGAACACTGATACCATTGTTGCTTTGTTATGCCCTGAGATCTCTTTCTGGGGTGAGTAGATGTTTGTGGCGTTTGTATGCATGTTGCATTTCCCCAGAAATAGACTATATGCAACACTTGGTGCCAGAACACAGGTACAAGTAAACTAGACATGAGTTGGAAAGGAGTGATTGTATGGTCCTGGTTATGGGTAGCAAGGCATGCAACTGAGGCTCTGAGGAGGGATTGTAATCCATGGAGATGGCTCTGATAGCACTTACTGTTCCTGGATGGTGTGTGTTAGTGTGCCCTTGTGCTATAGCAGTGGTTGCATAGCTCTTGCTATGGCTAGTGAGACATGCTACTAAGGCTCAGCCATCAGACATAGGAGTAGTCTGTAGGAGGAATCACAGGATGGCAATCTTAATCTGTGTGTTATGGGGTGGCATTTCTGCTTGCTCAGTGGGGTCCACCATGTGAATATGAAGATACCCTGAAAAGAGCTAAAGATTTAGAGGAAATTTTGCAATCTTTGAGATTAGTATACAAGGGTTTAGCTTTTTGGAAAGCAGTCACAGAGATTGCCTGGCCACTGTTGTGTGGAGTTAGAAATGAATCTGAGGCTGAGATGGTGGCAATGAAGAAACTTGTTTGTATGAATGAGTAATTACAAAAATAAAGGGAGATATGCATATCATCCTACTTGCTAGCTTCTGATGATGCAAGGAAATTAGATACACAAGAGGATGAGCTAGAGGTATTGGCTGAAAGATAAAGAGAGTACAAGTTAGATCCATGTTTGAAAGGCCCTTCCTAGGATCAAAGAACTTGGAACCCAGGTTGAAGAATCAGAGTGAGAAGGAGGACAAGGTGGAAGTAATAGAAGATACCACACTCGTCTGACCTTTAATAGGAAAAAAAAGCGAACTCTGTGATTCAGCATGCAGATAGGGGCCTTACCAATGATTCAGTCAGTATGGACTGAGCATTTGAACTGCTATAATTGGGGACAGCTCCTGAAGAAGCAATGGAAGAGTTTGAAACAACCTGACTTGTGAGGCTGTCGGACATGAGAGCAAACAGAATCAGTTTGACTATTGTGGAAGCAGAAAAACTGAGTAATGTAGCTACCCAAACCTCTATATGGTAGTGGCTGCATAACCAGAATGAATATAAAGGAAATCAGTCCCTCTCTGATGAACTGCCTTATCAGAGCCATTAGGGAAAAATGTATTACCTCCAGCTGATGGCCGTATAGATGTCAGGGGCTGGAAGACTACAGAATAGGGATTATAGAGAATGGCAATGAGGCAATTAGGTATGAAGAAAGCAATATATGATGCTCCAGAGAGGACCCTGTTCACCACAGACTTAGTGGAGACACTGACCAGCCAAACTGGGGAAAGAAAGAGATGTTTGGACTATGGAGTTCCCTACAAGCTACATAGGGAGCTTCAGCATTGCGGGCCTTTAGAAAACTTCCCCCATTTAGGGATGAGTTTTCTGGTGAAGCAGCTGCTTTTTGAACTATCTGTGCTCCATGTAAGTAATCCCTTGCCCACACTCTTGTTAGTAACTCCAATTTAAAAAAAGCTCATTGGTGTCACCAAATTGGACAATGGTGCACATTACTTTGGTCTGTATATGCTCCCTTTCTGGGGTGAATAGAAATGTGTGTTGCATCTTTCCAGGAAATTTCTTGTCACTCGACACTCCCATTAAAGATATTATTAATGCTACTTATATAATATTAACATTTTATATGAATATAGATATTCTCCCACAAAACACAGATAGTTTACAGTGATGAAAGCAGACTGGTATAGGGTCTTATGAAAGCTATAGTTATGGCAAAATAATTTCTGAAGGAACCACAAATGTCAATAGAAGTAAGGACATAAAACTGGCCAATAAGAGTTTTAAAATGTAATCTTTTGAAATAGGAAAAAATAGCTAAAAATGAATATGGGACACTGAACTCTTGGAGGAATATAGAAGAAAATCAAAAAGGTCAACTCATTCTCACAAAGAAGTTGTATGCATGAGACATTTAACTAGGTGACTGAGACATAACTACATGGTGATGTAGGGAAGCTGGGTAGATAGTCATTAAGGCTGTCTATGAGGGACTGGTACACAATTAATTAATTCACCTTTCAAGCCAGAATAAGAATGGTTTGAATACACTGTAATATAAGAAGGTAGCAGTCTGGATATTCACTAGTGTATTATTATCTACAGCCTAACTAGAGTATTATCTGCAGCACGGGACAGTGGGATTTATAGGTATCCATTTGTGAGATGTGATTATTTGAGAAGGGTGAGTTCATTTGTGTGCAGTTTTCTTGCATGAAATTTATACCATGGGGATAGTCCTGAATGGGTAGTGTACAGTTCTAGGCTTGCCTGAGCCATTGTGCAAGTCAGTTATAGTTGTACAGTCTCTATTATGTAAATAAGGGTCATGGAAATTAAGGCAGTTTGTTGTTGCAGTGTGTAAGCTCTGTGGTGTCAGGTTTCAGCATTCTGGAGCTAGTAGTTTGGAATTCCTGGGCTGAGTCAGTGAAAATTCCCTAAGGGGGACCAGCTCCATTTTCTGGTCTCTTATTAATGGTCTTCTCTTGACAGGCAGGAAAACCCTCAACTCTGGAACAACAGCAAGAGAGTTGAAGGAATGCTGGAAAAGAGTGCCTGGCTCCTTTGCTGCTTTCTTGTTCTCCCTATTCTATTCCTACTACTATTCCTAGGCAAAGTAGTTCTATACACGGCTTCTTTTGTAGACACAGTGGGTAATGATGAACTATTCCGTTGTGGTAGTTTTTACTTTTTTTTTTGTCTGAGTCTATTTTACATCTAGAACTGGTTTTTGATTGTGTATTCCACAAATCTCTCAGGCAATACATGCTGAATAAATGAAAATTTTCACAAGAGATGTAGTATTAAGTTAATGTGAAGAATACAGTTAAAAATTAAAAAGTTGGTGGCATAAGAACCCCTGAATGCTAGCCTAAGATCTATCTCATCTAACAGTAATAGGAAGATAAGTGAGCAATTGGTTTTACTAATGTAACAGAATCTTCTCAGAAATTGTCTCTTTCTATCTTCACAATCACTCTTCTAGATGGGCATTATAATCTCCAATTTGTAGGTTTTGAAACCAAGGCTAGAGCAATTAAATGTGGTAACTCTTCTAGTCATTAAGAGACACATAATGTATGATAGGCACTGTTCCACATGCTGCCAAAGACACGCAAGACATTAAAGGTCCAGCAAGACATACATAGGCTTTTTGCTACCTAAATGTATATTCTGATTGAATAAGACAACCTTTGTGCTCGCTTCAGCAGCACATATACTAAGACTACCTTAAAAAAAAAACTACAAAAACTAAATTTAAAATAACTTACATGGTGGTTTGAATGTGAGTAAAATAAACTAACATAATTGATAGTTAGTAAGGGTGATGTAGAGGACTACCTTTGTCAATATGCTACCATCTTCCCAGTGAAATAGTGATCCTGCATTACTCAGGGGATGGAAGTAATCACATATGTCATAGAAGGATATATAGTGGTTATGTGGGATATTATTAAACAGTAGTATTAATTAAGAAAGAAGAAATGATCATCCCAATAGGCTTTGGGTGGTAAGTGAACAGAAGCAATTGTTACTAGAGTAAACAATATCACACTCTACAAATAATTAAATGGACTTGACATGAGGAATATTTAGATATCACAGAGAATAGTAGTGATTATGTTGTATTATTTATTATAATAGAAACAATAGTGTGTTTTGTCTTGTTTTTCAATATGTGTTCAAGGTTATCCTGGATCTTTGATGGAATGTTAGTTGTCATCACTCACAATGTTAGGATATTATAGGAGGTTCACCACAGGGTATCAAAATTTAGTTGCAATGATAACCAAGTTAATTTAAGTTGCATTGGAAAAAGTGTAACTAACATAGGAAAACTGTCATTTCCATTTTAAATTGTTTCCAGTCTCTCTAATTATGTTAAGAAGAAATTGTCAGTTTGAGCTATTTGAGCTATTTTGACTTAACACCTCTCTAACATTTGCTAATCTCCTTTTTAAAACAAAGACTGAGCAGCCCTTATGTTCAGCGCCTTCAGAAGTCAACAGTATCTAGCTGCAATCTAAAGATTTATTCTCATCCGAATTTACTTTTGCAGATACCCTGTATTAATGATCAATGATACTCACTTACCATTTGGTGTAGTGATATAATCTTCAGTGGTATAATTAATTTATTTAAGTAAAATAAGAGTGTTTAAAGAAAATATTAAGCAAATAACTATATAGTCAAATTGAGCATGTAACAAAAATGTTAAAGTAGACAGATACAAAACAGTTTAACAATTTTTTTTTGACAGGATCTTTTTTTTTTTATTTTACAACACCATTCAGTTCAACATAATAGCCACAGATTCCCCTGTTCTCCCCCTCTCGCCCCCCTCCCCCTCCCCCGAGCCCACCCCCCATTCCCACCTCCTCCAGATCGAGGTCTCCCCCGAGGGCTGGGATCAACCTGGTAGACTCAGTCCAGGCAGGTCCAGTCCCCCCCTCCCAGACCGAGCCAATCGTCCCTGCATAAGTCCCAGGATTCAAACAGCCAACTCATGCAACGAGCCCAGGACCCGGCACCAACGCACAGCTGCCTCCCAAACAGATCAAGCCAAATGACTGTCTCACCCATTCAAAGGGCCTGATCCAGTTGGGGGCCCCTCAGCCTTTGGTTCATAGATCCTGTGCTTCCCAGTTTAACAATTTTATCATAAGTAAAAATGCCACCTTGAATTGAATGAAAGCTCAGAGGTTTTGCATTGCACTTACTAAAGAGATTTTAAGATAATTTGGGGATTGCCAGAAGACTGGTCTCTTTGTGCGCTAGTAGGTCCAAGAGATGTTAGATTTTGTTTTGTGCATGTAGAAATTTAGATACCAATAAGATAAAACCTTTGAGACTGAAGCTCAAAATGCTTTTCTTCCACAAACTTTATAATCTGTGAAGGCAGCACCATATGTAAGACCTGTTGACTCATATAATTTTTGAATCCTGAATAATGTCCCAACCCTATAGGATGCCATTCTTAAGTCCTTTTGTATGCATTCTAACATTCAAATACACAGTGTGATAAGGTATACAGTAAAGTTAGGAGATTTTATAAACTCAATCATATACCTTCCAGGTTCATGAAAACATGTAAGCAAGAGGCTCAAACTCTGTTAAATGTCATTTTATAATGGTAATTCAGTCAAATCCTTTGTGTGCCTTCAGATGTAGGAAACCCAAACCTACTTACACCTAGGATACATATCTCTTTTAATAATAAGAGTATTTTTACTATTTGTGAAGAAGAGGTTATAATATTCTAAATGATAGCCCTCAAAGACATCAGGTCCAAATCCATGGAAAAGTATGGAAGTGTGCCTTAAATGCAGTTATGCCTTATAAGAGACAGACAAGAAGAGTATTTTCTTCACACAGAAGCGAATTAGGCAATTTGGTTGGAGTGATGGCCAAAACTCAGAAATCCAGGCAGCTGCCAGAAGATAGACGGAAACAAGAAAAGATTATTCCCTAAAGCTTTCAGGGGTATCATGGCCCTGTTGACACCTTCAATTTGATTCAGTGATATTAATTTCAAATTTCTAGATTTCAGAACTTTAAGAGAACAATTTTTGTTAGTTTAAGCTGCCAAACTTTTGTAGCATTGTGATAGAAACCACAGGAAATTAATACAGGGATCCAATGCAATCTTTCCACAGAGTCACTATTTGTTTCTTTTATCTATGGACACATTGCAATTCTTGACTTCTCATGGATTGTATATTCAGAGATTGCAGTAGCTAAATCAATTCAGATAGGAGAGGTCTCTGCTGCTGTACATATAGGTAGGCTACACATAGGTAGGCTGTTTCTATTCACAGTTATAGAAATCCATAGGGTCATTGTGGCATGGTGAAATTAGTGAGCAAAAGAAAAAAGGAGCTAACTAGAAACTCACTGAGTAGTCATTCCATTCACCTAATAGGTAAGAACCCATTCTATGATAGATGATGTCTAATAGGCACTGACATATTAACCAAGGAATCATATTCTATTTATTGTCCCACTCACATAGGCACATACACATATTTTTTCAGCAGACACTTTGTTCCTATCCTGCTCATATTTCTCCTTCAAGAGCCTTGAGCAACCAGTCAAACTATTTGGTATTGCTAATGTCTCCATACAGTCTTAGCTGAGACTTTATAACCATTCACACAGGTCGATAAGTAGTTTTTCCCACTGATGAGCCTTTGATGTAACTCTGGTCCTTGGTGACTTGCATATTGTGCCATACCAGTATCATTTCTGAATTTCTCTCATCCCATCAACACGTCATAAGGACAGACTATAAGGCTATAGGTAAAAGTAAAGGGACAAATGCCATAGCAGAGGTAGGTGGCACAGGAATCTGGAATACTTGTTTATGTAACTTATTGTTGCTTTCTTGGGCAACATCATGAACTAGAGAATTCTCTAGCTTTACATAATGAATCCATTTAAAGAGGCCCAATTCTGTGAGCCTTTTGATGACACTTTCAATATTCTGCCAAGTTATTTCTAGCAATGTCACCTCATTTCCTATAGACTCTTATTTTCGAGCTTCAAAGAACCATTTCACCTGTGTTTTAAGATTGACTCTAGTGTCCTTGCTAAAATGCTAAATCCTGTTTCAGAGGAATGCTTCAATAAAACCTCCTTTATCTAGCCTTAAATTCAGTGACCCTCACCCCAGTCCAGCAAACACAAGACTCTTTCTCAGGCATGTTCTTAAGTTTCCTACAGGAACACATTTGCCTGGCATAACAGGAACACAACTCATTTGCTTGGTTCATGGTGAGACTTGACCCTAGTTTGGGGCAGAAGCAAATAGGTGAAAGCAGAACAAATCTGTGGACTTGTGGTTTTTCAAGTGCTTCAAGAACCCCATCTCATCTTTTCTTTTTAAGTGAATATTGGTTTCTGAAGTCAAACCCATGAAGAAAAGATATTACAGATTTACAGTATGTTCTAATCCTATATGAATTTGTTATTGGTACTGTAGCTATTACAAACAGATTTTGAGCACATTCCACCCTCTGTCTCTAGGACATTAGAATTGCTTTAATAGCTGTCAAGTAGCATTCTGACTTCAGCATCATGCCCTAAATTCATAGTTGGCTGCCCTCTGACTGCAAATTTCTCTAGAGATTCAACTGCAGTTAAAAATAGCCATTAAAACACACAATTCATATAATTTCTTTTGTTCCCATATATGTATTGTGCTAGAACTGTTGCACCTGCATGCCTTCCTACTTCCTCATATGCACAAATCTTACAGGCTATGATATAGCCTAGAGTTACTAACAACAGTTCCCTAACCTGCTTTAATGTCACTCTGTAACCATGTAGGCAGAAAGTGATTTAATACCAATATTCATTCCAACATACAATTCTTCCTAAAATCACTTGGGATATCATCCACCATCTCCTCATAGTTTCAAAAAGGAAATGGTGATATTATGACTTACCAGAAAGTTATTTATTTAGGGAAAGTTCCTCTAGAAACATGAATAGAATGAGAAAATGAAAAACAAAGGAAAGAAAAACCATCAAGAGATGTGTAAGCAAGCAGATAAACACTGTGGCAACTATAGCTAAGTTCTGAGAGGGATCCTCCTAGAGGCTCAGACTCTTAGATTTATCTCACTGACTTTGTTTGGGTTTTTATTGCTGTGAAAAAACACCATGACCACAGCAACTCTTATAAAGAAAGCATTTAATTGAGGTGGCTCACTTACAGTTTTCAGAGGTTCAGTCCATTATCATCATGGCAGGGAGCATGGTGTGCAGGCAGATGTGGTGCTGGAGTCCTACATTGTGCAGGCAACAGGAAGTCAAGTGACTTTCACAGTGAGGAAAGCTTGAACAAAATAGACCTCAAAATTTGCCCCCACAGTGACACATTTCCTCTAACAAGACCATACCTCCTAATAGTGCCACTCCCTTGGGGCCATTTTCTTTCCAACTACCACACCCACTGAGAAGAGAGGAAGCTTGGGAGTCTGTCTTCCAATTCCATTCCATCATTAGTTGAGGAGTTCTAGAAGCCAAGCATTTCTAGCCAGTCTCTTTCACACATGGACTGAGATAAATCTTCATGTAAAGAACCATGAAACACTCCAGAATATATTATAATACCATTAAAATATGATGTTTTCTAACAGGAGTATCAGCAACTGGATTTATTCTTCTAGGGAATATAACAACAAGATTTTCAAAGACAGGCAATATTAAATCTAATAGATGATATGATGAAGGAGATGGAATTTTCAAGAGGGAAATGCATTTGATTAGAAGGGCAGTGGGAAATTTTCAGTTGAGGAATTGACACAAGAAAGGCTAAACATAAGTTCAGTCAAAGGGATGACAGTCATTTTTTTTTCAAATTTGAATATATATCTGACCTCACAGCTATTGAGTAATTTAATTGTAGGGAGTTTTTAAAGTATCTTATCAAATATCATCAACAAGACACATTTTTAAACAAGGGAGATGACAAAAGGAACTTCAAAATATTTATCTCTTGTATCATCCATAATTTTCTTCTGTTCATAAATATTGAAGGAACAGCAAAGTATTCAGAGGTGTTGAATACAAGCACAAATGTTATTTTGTTCTAACATTTATTACTAAAATAACTAAGCAAGTTTTGAATCAGTGGGTATAAATCTTTCTATCAAAATATATACATTATTTTTATTCACACATTTCCACCCTCTTTACAACTTGGAGAGTGAATTATAAGAACAAAGTAATAACCCTCCAGATACTGACTGTCCGTAGAAGGAAATACTGACATGCCATAAACATGTTTTCTTTTTTGTCTACTTTTGCTCATCTCCAACCTCTTTGCTTCATCTGCTTTCCCCTGGCCCTCTAAATATATAAGCCAGCAACACTTGTTTTGCTTTGCTGCTTTGCTCCTGCTTTAGTGCCTATTTAAAAAAGAATGGCTTGAATTAGAAAGCCATGTTTACTGTGCAGAGTTATTGACGGAAATATTAATGGTTGCTGAAATTAACATAATTTTAGGCACTGATGTTTTGTAGTGTGTTTCTCAGAGAAAAAAATTGAAGTTGTTTCCTGACTCTATTCATCCATATACTACACATGCACATTCTGGTGCTTAAGAACTATACTTGGAACAGGGAATGGGAACATGACTTATTCGTTACAGTGTTTCGTGTCTAAATATAAAGAGTTGAGTTTGATCGACAGAACCTAAAGAAAAGACAGGGCATTGTGGAGTGCACCTCTAATCTCAGCAAGGAGGGGGGTGTCAGAGATAGGAGATTGCCTAGGGCTTAGTGGCCAGTAAGTCTAGTGAAATTGAGCTCCAGGTTCAATGAGAGTTCACAACTCAAAAAGTAAGATGCAGGGATTAGAGAGATGACTCAGCTGTGAGCACTTACTGCTCCTTGCTGAGGAGCTGGGTTTGGTTCTAGGCCCCAACATGATGGCCCATAACCTTCTGTAACTCCAATTCCTGCAGATTTGATGCCCTCTTTTAGCTTCTACAGGCACTACACCCATGTGGTACAAAAACATATATGTGGGCAAAACCACCCGTACACATAATTTAAAAAAAAATTCAATGGGTATAATTTATTTTTATAAAATTTCATGATTGTAGATAACAAGAGAAAAATATTAATTAATTATGCATTGAATACCCGCTGTTACAGGAAGTCACATGATATTTAAGCTTGAATAGATTCCTGAATCTCATTTAAAAAGGAATTTTATATTTTCATGCCATGATTGAAAACACAGTTCAGTGAATATGATGATTATGACTAATGATGTCTAGAACTTATTAAATGCTTAGTATTTGCTTAAAAATATACAATGATCTTTGCATAATTATCTTCTTTTAACCTTATGACAAACTTGACTTGAATGTTACATGTTCATTTTATTTTATGAGAAAACCAGGCTCAGATGCATAATGTACTCCTTCAAGTCACAAAGCAAGTAAGAGACAAACCTGATATTTAAACTAAGTCTGTAACTAAGGTACATTATCTCTCCAAATATTCTCTGAGAGCCAAGAAATGTTGACTTAATTTTGAACTGACATCAATGATTAAAATTAGGTACAGTTTTGAAAGGAGGTTATAAGCCAGGAGAAAGGAATAGAAAAGCACTGGATAATTAAAAATGGGAAGGAATTTAGGATATGTCAAAAATAAACATCTGCAGAATAGGTTACAGAAAGAAAGATAATATAATGTCATCCAATTTCATACTTTTTTGCTAAAGGCTAACTCTGGAAGCAGGTACTGTTAAAACTAAAAATATATGTGAGTACTAAAATAATCATATTATTTGACAGAATAATTCCAAATTTAATATATGGCAATTTATATATAATTCAAAATTCCAGCCAGGAAAAAAATAATGCAATTGCTTCCAAGATATTATCCATCATTATGTTAATATTAATAATGGAAGTAGAATATTTAAAATTAAGAAATAGATCATCAATTAGTCAAAGGTTAAATGAACTAGAGAAAAGGCTCAATGTAACTCTTAGTAGCTGAAAAGTATGTTAAGAATAATCAATAAAATGGTAAGTGTGATTTTTAGATTATTATAAAGAAAAAATATGACTTAAAAATTTATCTTTATTATGATTACTGCTGTGTAGTACAAGTAACACTAACATTATGGAGAATTCTGTGGATACTGAACTAAAATGATTGAGTAGGGTAAATGTTAGAACAATCAGTGTTCATTTATGAAAATATATACAACCTGTTATAAATTAATACATTATAAAAAGGGGAATACTCTTAGAAAGAAATACAAATGATTTCCATGTTATTGTATTTTCCTCTCCGAGGATTACACAGTACATCTTACTTCTCAGTTTTGACAGGTACAGCTACTTGCTGATGGAAACCTTCTCTTTAACTCACTGAAAGAACTTCTTTCACTTTGGCAGTGGGAGTAAGCAATGTTTTCAAGACACTCTTGCTGGTAGAAATGACCTGACTATGGACAGTCATTTTAAAGGAATGTATGTAAATATGTTGTCATTGTTTATTTTTTCTCATACAATATAATCTGAATAGTTTCCCCTCCCTCTACTCCTCCCATTTCCTCACCACCTCATCTCCAATCTGAGTCCACTGTTTCTGTCATTAGAAAAGAACAGAATGTTAGACACTTCTTTAAGTGCTTGCGGCTATTTGAGATTCCTGTTAAATATTCTGTTTAGATCTCTACTTCATTTTAAAATAAATTGTTTGGCTTGTTGATCTCTAGTTTCTTGAGTTCTTTATATATTTTGGAAACTAGCCCTCTGTCTGATGTGATGTTGGTGAAAATCTTGTCCCATTCTGTAGGCTGCTGTTTTGTTCTCTTTGCCTTACAGAAGCTTTTCAGTTATGTGAGGTCAATCTTAGTACCTGAGCTATTGGTGCTTTGTTCAGAAAGTTGTCTCCTGTGCCAGTGCATTCAAGGCTGTTTTCCACTTTCTCTTCTATCAGGTTCAATGTACCTGGATATATTGTATCTCAATATCTATCTATATATTGAGGTCTCTGATCCACTTGGACTGGAGTTTTGTGCATGGTGATAGATATAGACCATTTGTTGAGAATTGTCGGCAGCAGTAAGTTTGCTGCCTTAATTTTAAATGCCCTTTTTTGTCCTGTCCCAGTTAAGTTGATTGTGTGAAAAATGTGCAGTTGGGATCCGGGGGTGCTGGGGATCAGTTCCCCTGTGGTTTTTCCTGTTTGGAAAACAGTATCCGGCTTGCCTACGGATACAGAGTAACCATTCCTTGACTCCTGCTGTTAGAGGGGTATATAAACCCATGTTGGTACGAATAAAGAGAACTGCTTCCCTGATGAACTGAAACTGGGTGTCTAGAGTGCTGTTTAACCTCTGTGTCCCTTGCCAGATTTCGTGCTCCAGCTGTGCGGGCCACAGCAGAGAATATTTTCTTTTTTCCATTGTATAAATTTGCTTTCTTTGTCAAAAATCAGGTGTCCATAGGTGTGTGGATTTATGTATAGGTCTTCAGTTCAATTCCATTGATCCAATATCTGTTTTTATGCCAATATCATGCAGTTTTTATTACTGTAACTCTGAAGTAGAGCTTAAAATTGAGGATGGTGATACCTCCAGAAATTCTTTTATTGTACAGGTTTGTTTTAGCTATCTTGTTTTTTGTTTGTTTGTCTGTTTTGTTTTCCCATATGGGTTGAGTATTGTTCTTTCATGGTCTGAAAAGAATTGTGATGGAATTTTTATAGGGATTCCATTGAATTTGTAAATTGCTTTTGGTAGATGGCCATTTTTAATATGTTAATTCAACTGATCCATGAGCATGGGAGATCTTTCCATTTTCTGATATCTTCTTAAATTTCTTTCTTCAAAGACTTAAAGTTCTTGTCATATAGGTCTTTCACTTGCTTGTTTAGAGTTACCTTAAGATACTTAATGGCTGGGCAGCGGTGGCGCACGCTGCCTTTAACCTCAGCACTCAGGAGTCAGAGCCAAGCAGATCTCTGTGAGAGGCCAGCCTGGTCTACAGAGTGAGATCCAGGACAGGCACCAAACCACACAGAGAAACCCTCTCTCAAAAAACCAGAGAGAGAGAGAGAGAGAGAGAGAGAGAGAGAGAGAGAGAGAGAGAGAGAGAGAGAGAGACACTTTATAATATCTGTAGCTATTGTGAAGGGTATTGTTTCCCCAATTTCTTTCTCAGACTGTTTATCGTTTGTATATAGGTTGGCTACTGATGTTTCTGAATCAATCTTGTATCCTGACACTTCACTTCATGCTTATCAGTTGTAGCAGTTCTCTGGTTTAATTTTTGGAGAGTCTTATATATATATCTGTGAATAATGATACTTTGCTTCTTCTTTTCCAATTTGTATCCCCTTGATCTCATTTAGTTATCTTATTGCACTAGCTAGAATTTTGAGTGCTATATTGAATAGATATGGAGAGAGTGGACAGCCTTGCCTTGTTCCTGATTTTAGTGGAATTGCTTTAAGGCCCTCTACATATATGTTACAGTTGTGTAGCTTTGTGTTCTTGTGGGACTCCTAACAGTGGGAGCAGAGGCTATCTCTGACTCTCTTGCCAGCTGTTGAGACCCTTTCCCTCATACTAGGTTGCCTTGCCAGCCTTCAACTTGATATGTCATGTTTGGTTGCTATCCATGGGAGGCCTGTCCTCCTCTGAACAGAAAAGGAGGAATGCATAGGGTGAGAGTTGAGGGGAGATGGGAGTGTGGAGGGACGTGGAAGAGAGGAAGGAGTGGAAACAGAGGTCAGGTTGTAAAAAAAAAATAAAATATATGTTAAAAGAAAGAAAGAAAAGAATAGGCTTCTAGGATACAACAAAACATAACAATACAAAATATAAGATAAAACAACAAACATCAAATCAAAGTTGGGCAAGACAAGCCAACAGAAAAATAAAAGAGTCCCATGAGAAGGCATGAGAATCAAAGACCTACTCATTCACACATTCAGGAGCCCCACAAAAGTACTAAACTGAAAGCTATAATATATATGCACAGGTCCTGGTGCAGACCTGTATAGACCATATGATTGTTGCTTCAGTCTCTGTAAGTTTATAAGAGCCTTGATCAGGTGTTCCAGAAGGCCTTGTTCTCCTGGTGACCTCCATCTTCTCTGCATCAACCACTCCTTCTGCCTCCTATTCAATGGGGGTTTCCTGAGCTCTGAGGGACTGCTGCCATCAGACCCTGCAAACTACAGGACCCATGCCCTACCCCAATGCCATCCACCTGCACCCCCAATAACTTTCTGAGACCCGGAACCCTCCAGCTCTCATCGGACCAAAAGAGGCTTTCTGAGACACAGAATCCACCAGTTCTGACTGAACCAAGAGCCCTGATAAGACCGAGAGCAGCTCCCTGAGCCACAGAACCAGCCAGCTTGAATTGGACCAAGAGCAGCTCCCTGAGATACAGAATCTGCCAGCTCTAATTAGACCAAGAGCTAAGATTGGACCCAGAGAGGCCCCCTGAGACACAGACACAGCAAACTCAGACTGGACCAATAGTAGCTTGCTCAGACATAGGCATCTCTTGCACCTGTTGTAGGAAGAGATGAGCAGACACCAGTGCAAAAATACATACAACAACATAAAGAGTAACATGGGATCACCAGAACTTAGCCCTTCTACAACAGCAAGACCTGAACATCACAATGTAGAAGAAGCAGAAAAAATCAGCCTTATTAATAACTTCATGAAGATGCTAGAGGTCTTTAAAGAGGAAATGAAAAATTCCTTTATAGAAATTGAGAAAAAGACAAACAAAAAATTGGAAGAAATCAATAAAGAAATTGAGGAAAGACAAACAAAAAAATGGAAGAAATCAATAAAGAAATTGAGGAAAGACAAACAAAAAATTGGAAGAAATCAATAAAGAAATTGAGGAAAGACAAACAAAAAATTGGAAGAAATCAATAAAGAAATTGAGGAAAGACAAACAAAAAATTGGAAGAAATCAATAAATACCTTAAAGAACACCAGGAAAACCATGAAAAAGCAATTAACATGTAAAGGAAACAATTCAAGACCTGAAAAGTGAACTAGAAACAACGAAGAAGACACAAACAGAGGAAATGCTATTGAGAATTCTGTTTAGATCTGTACTCCATTTTTAAAATTCGATTATTTGATTTTTTTATAATAAGTTTCTTGAATTCTTTATGTATTTTAGATATTAGCCTTTATCGGATATGGAGTTTGTAAAAATATTTTCCCTTTCTGCAGAATGCTGCTTTATTCAAATGATGGTGTCCTTTGCCTTACAAAGCTTTTCAGTTTTGTGAGGTTACATATTGGGAATCCCTTCTAGCCTCACAGTCAGTGGAGAGATGATCCACATGAGGTGAAGAATTAAACTTGGTCAGCACCAGTTTTGTAGTCACAGTGTGAAAACTTCCTGAGTCTGACCTGTGGGTTAGTCTTCTCACAGATTTAAGCACATTAAAACCTAGGGGAAAGGTTTCCATGCTGCAATTATCACAACAAAGCTTTAGGTATAGCTACATAGCAAAGCAGCAAAGTATCTGCGACCATTACAATAAGAATGAGTTCTATTGGCTGTTAAACAGAGCTCGGGGCCTAAAAAAAGGATTTGTAATAAACATAATGATAGATTCTATTGGTGGATGATGCAGAGTACATGGAACCTCTTTCATAAAGATGGGTTCATTTGCTGAGAGACTAAGTTCAGAATTAGGGTCTAAACAGTGCTGAGGATATTGGGGTATTCAGAAATACCAGCTCCATAGAATAGTAAAAAGATCATCAGGCTGTCAGATAGCATTCACTCCAGCCTTCCAGGTGACCAGGAATCATTCATTTCTATTGAAGAAAATAGGCCCAAATGCTTGACAAGCCTGGTTACTCAAATAGCCCATTTATTAATTGTTGATCTTAGTGCCTGTCCTAACTGTGTTTTGTTCAGAAAGTATCTGGGTTTTTTTTTTTTATCCACTCAGACTTGAGTTTTGTGCAGTATGTCAACTATGAATCTTTTGCATTCTTCTACAGACATCTAGTTTGACCAGCACCATTTGCTCAAGATGTTGCCTTTACTCCAGTGTGTATTTTTTTTTTTTAATTCGAAAATGAGGTATCCATAGATGTGTGGATTTATGCCTGGGTCTTCACTTTGATTCCTGTCTGTTTTTATGCCAATATCATATGCCGTATTTTTTTTTTTAAACTATAGCTCTATAGTACAACTTGAAATCGCGGATGGTGATACCTCTAGCAGTTTTTTTATTGTTCAGGATTGTTTTAGCTATCCTGGGCTTTTATTTTGTCTTTTCATATGAAGTTGAGTATTTCTTTAAGGTTTGTGAAGAATTGTGTTAGAACTTGATGGGGATTGCATTGAATCTGTAGAACAGTTTTGGTAAGATGACTATGTTTACTGTGTTAATGCTGCCTATCCATGAACATGGGAGATCTTCCCATCTTCTGGTATCTTCTCCAATGTCTTTCTTCAAAGACTTACAATTCTTGTCATACCAATCTTTATTTGTGGCTATTTTAAAAGATGTTGTTTCTGGGTATTGTTTCCGATTTCTTTCCCAAGTCTGTTTTTTATTTGTATATAGGAATGCTATTGATTTTTGTGAGTTACTTTTGTATCCATCTACTATACTGAAAATGTTTATCACCTATAGGAGTTCTCTGGTGGAATTTTTAGGATAATTTATGTATACTGTCATATTGTCTGCAAATAAAAGTACTTTGACTCCTCCTTTCCAATTTGTATCCCCTTGATTTCCTTCATTTGTCTTACTGCTCTAAGACTTCAACTACTATATTGAATAGGTATGGAGAGAGTAGGCAACCTTGTCTTGTTTCTGATTTTAGTGGAATTACTTTGAGTTTGTCTCCGTTTAAGTTGATATTTAGATATGTATTTTGTATCCCTAATCATTCCAAGACTTTTATCACAAAAGGATGCTAGATATTGTCAGTGGCTTTTTCTGCAACTGATGAGATCATCTTTTTTTTGGTTAGGTTATATTGTGGGGTACATTTACTGATTGTTGTACATTGAAACAACCCTGCATTTCTGAGATAAAGCCTACTTAATCATAGTAAATGATCTTGAATTCTGTTTGCAGGTATTTTATTGAGTATTTGTGAATCTATGTTCATATGGGAAATTAGTTTGTAATTTTGTAGTTTTGTTGGATCATTGTGTAGTTTGGGTTTCAGGGTAACTGTGGCCTCAGAATGAATTTTGCCATGTTCTTTCTGTTTCTATTATATGGAATAATTTGAAGAGTATGGGCTTTAACTCTTTTGGAAACTCTAGTAGAAATCTGTGCCAAAGTCACCTGAACTGGCCCTGGGCTTTATTTTGTTGGGAAAATTAATGAGTGGAGTCTATTTCACTAGGGGTTTTAGGGCTGTTTAAATTGTTTAGTCTGATCTTCATTTAACTTTGGTAAGTGGTATCTATTGAGAAATTTGTCCATTTATGTTAGATTTTTCCAATTTGATGGATACACATTTTAAAAGTATATCTTTATGATTTTCTGGATTTCCTTAGTGTCTGTGGTTATGTCCCCATTTTTATTTCTGATTTTGTTAATTTGGATATTGACTTTCTGGATTTGAGTTAGCTTGGATAAGGGTTTGTCAGTCTGTTGCTGGAGGGCTTCTCTCCAGGTTCCCCAAGCCCCCCAGTCCCACAATCCACTTATAAAATAATCACTCAGACACTTATATCATTTATAAACTGTATGGCCGTGGCAGGCTTCTTGCTAACTGTTCTTTTATCTTAAATTAACCCATTTTTATAAATCTATACCTTGCCACGTGGCTGGTGGCTTACCAGAGTCTTTACATGCTGCTTGTCCTGGCGGTGGCTGCAGTGTCTCCCCTCCTTCTTCCTGTTTCCCCAATTCTCCTCTATCTTTGTCCCGCCTATACTTCCTGCCTGGTCACAGGCCATCAGTGTTTTATTTATATAGAGTGATATCCACAGCATCAGTCTTCTTGATTTTCTCAAAGCACTCTTGGTTTCAATGATTCTTTGTACTGTTCTCTTTGTTTCTATCTTATTGATTTCAGCCCTCAGTTTATTTCTTGCCATTTATTCCTTTTGTGTGTGATTTCTTCCTTTTGTTCTAGAGCAGTGGTTCTCAACCTGTGGGTCACAACACTATAGTCAGTGTCCTGCCCGGTTTTCCTGTGTCCTGCCCGGTCCACAGCTGCTCAGACCCAAGTAAACACACAGAGGCTTATATTAATTATGAACCATATGGCCTAATGGCTCAGGCTTTTTGCCAGCTAGATCTTACATCTTAAATTAACCCATTTCTATAAATCTATACCTTGCCTCGTGGCTTGTAGCTTACCAGTATCTTTACATCTTGCTTCTTATGGCAGCAGCTGGCAGTATCTCCTCTCTGTTCTGCCTTTCTCCTTCCTCCTCTCTAGTTAGAATTTCCCACCTAACCCTATTCTGCCTTATCATTGGCTAAACAGCTTTATTTATCAACCAATCAGAGCAACATATTTTCACAGCATACAAAAAGACCCTTCCATCACAACCCCTTTGGTAAACTCCATTCTCCAAAAATATTTACATTATGATTCACAACAGTAGCATAATTACAGTTATAAAGTAACAACAAAAATAACTTTATGGCTGAGGATCACTACAATATGAAGTACTGTATGAGTTGCAGCATTAGGAAGGTTGAGAACCACTGTTCTACAGCTTTCAGGTGTGCTGTTAATTTGGTAGAATGAGATCTCTCCAGGTGTATTCTTTTTTAATTGAAGGCACTTAGTGCCATGAACTTTCCTCTTAGCACAGCTTTTATTGTGTCTCATACGTTTGAGTATGCTGTGTACTCATTTTCATTGAATTCTAGAAAGTATTTGATTTCTTTCTTTATTTCACTCTTGACTCATTTTTCATTCAATAGTGTTATTCAGTTTCCATTAGTTTGTAAAGTTTTTCTTGTTTCTATTGTTGATATCCAGCTTTAATCTTTAGTGATCTGATAGAATGCACAGAGTTAGTTATTTCAATTTTCTTGAATCTGTTGAGGGCTGCTTTGTGTCTGAGTATGTGACAATTTTGGAGAAAGTTTGGTGAGGTGCTGAGAAGAAGCACCTTACCAAACTTTGTGTTTGTTTGAAATGTTCTGTAATTGTCTGTTAAGTCCACTTGATGTATAATGTTTGTTAACTCTAGCATTTCTCTGTTTAGTTTTTGTCTAGATGACCTGTTTAACACTGAGTGTGGTATTGAAGTTTCCCACTATCAGTGTGTGAGGGTCAATATGCACATAGTAGTATTTCTTTTACAAATGTGTTTTCCCTTGTGTTTGAGGAATAGATGCTAAGACTTGAAATGTTACCTTGGTGGTATTTTTCTTTGATAAGAATGTAATGAACTTCCCTATCACTTTTGATTAGTTTTCAAGGCTATTTTGTTAGATATGAAAATGGATAAATCACCTTTCTTTTTAGGTCCATTTGCTTAGAATATCTTTTTTCAATCATTTACCCTAAGGTAATATCTATCTTTGATGTCAAAGTGTGTGTTTTGAATGCAGCAGAAGGATGGATCCTGTTTTCTCATCCATTCTGTTAGTTTGTGTCTTTTTATTGGGAATTGAGACCATTGATACTGAGCAATATCAGTGACTAAGGATTATTGATTCCTGTTATTTTGTTGTTGATGGTGGTGGTAAGGTGACGAGGTGTTTGTTTGTGTGTGTTCTTTCATTCGAATTTGGTGATCTGGGATTATTTATTCCCTGTGTTTGCATGGTTGTAGTTAACCTTTGTATTTAGCACCCTTTGTAGGGCTGTATTTGTAGATAAATATTGCTTAAATTTGGTTTATCATGGAATATCTTATTTTCTCTATCTATGGAGATTTAAAGTTTTGCTGAGTAATTATTCTGATCTGGCATCTGCGGTCTCTTAGAGTGTAGCTAGAGTTTTCCTGCCTTGCCCAAGTCAGGACAAATCTCTGTCACCCGCCAGTCCCACAGCCGCTCAGACCCAACCAAGTAAACACAGAGACTTATATAGCTTACAAACTGTATGGCCGTGGCAGGCTTCTTGCTAACTGTTCTTATAGCTTAAATTAATCCATTTCTATAAATCTATACCTTGCCACGCGGCTGGTGGCTTACCAGCGTCTTCACATGCTGCTGGTCATGGCGGCAGCTGGCAGTGTCTCTCCGCCTCAGCCTTCCCCTTCCCAGAATTCTCCTCTCTCCTTGTCCCACCTACTTCCTGCCTGGCCACTGGCCAATCAGTGTTTTATTTATTGACCAATCAGAGCAATTTGACATACAGACCATCCCATAGCACTTCCCCTTTTCTTTTTTTAAAAAGGAAGGTTTTAACTTTTATACATCTCCAAAGCCAGCTTGGTATATTTGGGAATTTGGGCGTAGCATCTCTTACTACTTCCTGCTGGAGGGGGGTGCTGTATCTTATGAGGACACAAAGAAAATTTTAGAATCATGGAGTAGTCCGTGAGACTGTATCGTCTGAGCCAGTTGCCTTGAAATGATTCTGGATGTTGGATCATCTGGGCCATGGTGTCATCGGAGACCTTTCAGGTGGTCTTGGCTGGTCAAACGTGATGTATCTTAATCTGGAACAAATCCATAGCCTCTGGCTTTCTGTAGAAACAAAAGCAGAGCCTCTTTTCCAAAGCAACATATCCTTACATCCAAATTTTGAAGTCAAGGTACCTTTAAAATATACATTTTGGCATAACTCAACAGCTTTTGCAATCAAATGTTTTTCTTCAGTTACGAATATCAAAGAGAACATAATCCAGATTCTCTGTGTGGTAGCCATCTTTATGTGGCTTATGTTTTATATTACCTTGAGCCTATTGCTTTAAACTGCACCATTCTAAGACTGAAAAGGCGCTGTGGCTGCTGGCTCCGCCCACTTCAGCTTCCCAACATGGCAGTGGTACATTTTCCGCCAGCTCTGGGAGCCATCAACTCTCAGAAATAGTGGGTCTATGCTTCTTATCAAAGCAGCGTGTAGCCAGAAACCTCTTTTTGTTTTGTACTAGCAAAGGCTAAATCCACCACGCAGCTTAATGTGCCACTTGCAGAGGCCTCACCATACTGCAGGTTAAGTGCACACTCCAGGAACCCGCCAGTAACTCAAACTGGCAGCTGCTGCTCATTTGAGAGAGACAATTAGGAAGCTGTTTTTAGCTCCGTTTTAGAATCTTTTCTCAGGTTTTAGGTGGAAACTCTTGCCCTCTCGTTGGGTGCCATTTGTAGCTAGAGTTTTCCTGCCTTGCCCACAGTCAGGACAAATCTCTGTCACCCGCCAGTCCCACAGCCGCTCAGACCCAACCAAGTAAACACAGAGACTTATATAGCTTACAAACTGTATGGCCGTGGCAGGCTTCTTGCTAACTGTTCTTATAGCTTAAATTAATCCATTTCTATAAATCTATACCTTGCCACGCGGCTGGTGGCTTACCAGCGTCTTCACATGCTGCTGGTCATGGCAGCAGCTGGCAGTGTCTCTCCGCCTCAGCCTTCCCCTTCCCAGAATTCTCCTCTCTCCTTGTCCCACCTACTTCCTGCCTGGCCACTGGCCAATCAGTGTTTTATTTATTGACCAATCAGAGCAATTTGACATACAGACCATCCTATAGCATTAGAGTCTACACCACATCTGTCCAGGCCTTTCTGGATTTTAGTCTCCATTGAGAAGTCAGGTATAATCCTCATAGGTCTGCCTTTATATGTTATTAGCTCCTTTTCCTTTGCAGCTTTTAGTATTGATTCTTGGTTCCTTACGTTTAGAGTTTTGATTAATATGTGCTAATGAGAATTTCTTTTGTGGTCTATTTGGTGTTCTATAAGTTTCTTATACCTTTATAGATATCTTTTCTTTAGGTTAGGAAAATTTTCTTTTATGATTTTTTTGAAAACATTATCTGGGCCTTTGAGCTGGGATTCATATCCTTCTGCTATTCCCATTATTCTTACATTTGGTCTTTTCATAGTGTATTACATTTCCTGGATATTTTATGCTAGGAAAGTTTTAGATTTAACATTTCCTTGCATGGACATATCTATTTTTTCTATTATACCTTAAACACCTGAGATTGTTTCTTCCATCCCTTACATTCTGTTGGTAAAGCTTGTCTCTGAACTTCCTGTTTGAGTTCCCATTTCATTTCCAGAATTCCTTCTCTTTGGATTTCTTCATTGATTCTACTTCTATCTTCAGGTCTTGACCAGTTTTACTTATTTGCTTGCACCTTTGCTTGTGTTTTTCTGGATTTCCTTAAGGAATTTAGTCATTTTCTCACACTGTGTTTTCCTGGATTTCTTTAAGGAATTGATTCATTTCCTCTTTAAGGGCCTGCATCACCTTTATACAGGCTGATTTAAGGTCTCTTTCCAACATAGCAGTACCTGCTGTGGTAGGGTTGATGGGCTCCGGCTGAGATATAGTTCCCTAGCGGTTTTTACATTGACATTTAGGTATCTGGTATTAGGATGATTATATATCTGAGTGGCGATAATCTGTTTTGTTTTTTTTTTTTCTTCTTTGAGTGAGTATTTTTCCCTTGGTTTCTAGATCCTCTCTAGACTTTAGGAGAGTGTAGTGGGTGAGTATTGCCTGGTAGATAATTTTCTGTGGACCCTTTTCCCCTGGCCTGGTGTGTTCAAAAGGAATGTCTCCTGGTGTTTGAAGCTGGGATACTGGGATGAACTGGGGGAAGGAAGGTTGGAGCGGAAGATTTTTGTGATTCATTGGGGATGGGGTCAGAGACAAAAGGGAGACCACAGTAGGTTTTCTGCTGCAGAGCTGGGGATGAGATTGTGGGGACTGGATCTGGAAGAGCAGAAGGAGAGGTGTGGATCTGCTGTTATAACTAACTTGGCTAGTTATTCCTTGTTCATTTGATGATCTAGTACAGTGTAACAGTTTTGTATCCTCCATTCCCACATGTAAATAAATTAAATACTAAAGATCTAATGTTTCTTGCAAATGTGTTCTTTGTATACTGGTTTTCTGTAATCATTACACATTGGAGATATAGGCATGTATGTTAAATGCATTTTACTTCCAAATTATACTCTTGTTTGCATTGGCCTTTTTTTCTTGGTATATTTGTGTTATCTTGACAAGTAGAGCATGTGGTTTTTAGATGAGGGGGTCTACCTTTTATTTACCATATACCAGGCTTCTAATTAATAATGTTTGTTGATGGCTTTAACAACAACTGTCACAAAGTTTAAGAAAATTTTGTAAGAAACTTCTAAGTATAAGCTGTAAATTAAAGGGTTGACATTAAGCAGAATGCTTATTTACTTAGTACTTCATCATTAATGCAATTGATTTACATGGTTTAAAGTCTCAAAATAGGAAGGATCATACAGTGTGCATTATCTCCCTCCCATGTTTTCCCCAAGCCACCTAAGTTTTCTCCCTTTGTAAACTACTCCATTGCTTTGTTTGCTCTCTAGAGAAAACAATGTGCTCACAAGCCAATGTGTATATTTTAAAATTCATTTTGAAAATTAAACATTCACTGTGCACTGAATTTCATAACAGACACTGTATTCAATGCCTTACATTGAATCCTCCCAACTCAATGATGTGCAGTGTCCTAATTATTCTCATTTTGCAGGTGAGGAAACTGAGTGTCAGACTATTTGTGCTAGATCTTTTAATGAAAATTAAGTGAATTAAGCCAAGACTCTGAGAATTACATAGCTTACATAGGCAAGAGCTTACCTCCCCTGCTATGGAGAGAATAAGATATACACTTGTCTGGTATTTGATTAAAATGGAACATGAAGATTTCAAACACAGATCCTTTATCTCAAGATAGAGACAGGTGTAGGAAGCCAGCAGAGCTTGTGGAGGAAAATGGGACAGCGTGTGGGGAGGGGGAGGGAGAAACATTATAGGAGTACCATTCATGATTCTTCTTTGCTCTTGCTTTGTGCTTATTCTTGTCTATTTAGGACTTGGATTGTCAAAGCTAAACAAAACTGGCAACTAAGGAGGTGGGTTGGGTATTCAATAACCACTTCCGTAAGGGAAACAGCTGGGCTTAGTTACAATTTGCTCAGGAGGGCCTGCTCTCTTATAGAAAAAAAAAAGTAGTAGAGAGAAAACCTGGAGAAGGTACAGCATAGTAAAAGGGGCAAAAAAAAATTACAAAAGCTGGATAATAACAAGTTTCCTTGATGAATTATAGAAATGGCTCTGGTGCCTGCTCATTGACTTTTATGAAGGTTAGGCTATGAGCACTCCACAGACTTTTGGAGATAGAAACCCTTACTATGCATTTCAAGGAAATCGTTTCTAGAGTCTATGAGAAACACTCTGCAAGGCTGCAGGAGATATATAACCATCTCAATGTGGCAGAAGTAACTGTAAGCTTTTTGTTTGTTTGCTTGCTTTGGACAAATACAGTACTCTAAAAAAAGGAAGTCAGAACTTTATCATAGAATGGCTATTGGACAGGTGAATTCTTTAGCTAGTTTTGATTTTTCCAGACTGAAGGAGTTGGGGCAATGGAGGAAGCCTTTTCAGGGCCATAGCTTTACACAGCTGGAAGCAATTGCAAAGTTTCAGAAGGCTTTTGACTCAGAAGCCTAGATAGTTATTCATGTGGAAAGGCTTTGGGTTTAAGATTTTACTTTATATTTAAGTGTGGGTGAGTGCAATGTCCATGGTCAGAAGAGATCTGGAGTTACAGGTGATTCTTGTTAGGGCTCAAACCCTAGACAAACAGCTGAGGTGGCTATTTAACATATCAAAGTGGACCTGGCTGCTTGGTTCTTCCAGCATCCCTCAGTCCCTACCTGTTACAGGGTATATGGTTTGCATACCCCATTCCCAAACCCAAACTTCGCCTGACCAGGGGCTGAGCTGCCCTTCACCGTATAACCTGGTTATTTTGGCTATACAAGTCTCTTGGCCCATGCACCCCTCTTGATTGGTGGCATACTCTTGCTGTCCCTTCCCCTCTCTCCTTACATGACCCAGTTCAGTCTGGCTGTGTTCACTCAGGACTGTCCTAAATGTCCCTGCCTCTGGCTATGCTCTCACTCTTATCTACAATAAATCTTCTCCTCCTCATACCTAGGAGCAGTCATAGCCTTTCCTTTTTTTTTTTTCTTTTTTCTTTTCTTCTCATTCAGTCCTGAGCTAGAGAGTGGACTCAAGTCCTCTGCAAGTGCAGTATCCTCTTTTAACTGCTGGTTTATCTCTCTAGCTCATCATATGGAAAGTTTCTCAGTCTACAAGGATAAAAATCAAACTAGTCAAACTCTCTTCTGGAGCTGGACTAGTGAAAATATTAGGAAGGAAAGAAATGCCCACTGTTCACTTCACCCCATTCTTCTAAACTCTCAACCTAGGGGTGTGTTCTAAAGCAACACTCCTGAGAGTGGTGGTGTGAATGCTAATTGGAGCAAAGGTGTGCAGAATCTCTTGACTTTGGCTGTGATGGTGTCATCCACCTGCAGTCTTTCTTACTCATCTTTGCTGCATTCATAGGGCCGGGGGCTGAAGGCATCGGGTAATGCCCCTCTGTGCCTTGCTTGACAAGCTACTCAGTAAGGATTGATCTGTAAGTCAAAATAACAGAATTCCGGGGAGCATAGATAGTTTAAAAGTAAATTATGTCCTGGATTATAGATTTCCAGAGAAGCAAAAGCTATGAAGAAATAAAAGAAAAAAAAAGAATTATCCCTAAAATGTTGTGGGTAAAAATGTTTGAACAAGAGAATGCTGAGATGAAGATCACAGAAATGAGGGGGGAAATTTAATTTCAATACCAAGTTGAGGGAGATATAAGGGAGAGAAAGAAGCCAAGAGAAAGTGTCAGTGGACATAGAAGTATTTTCCAGGAAAAATGGAAGGAGCAGAGAAGAAATATTTGAGTGCATAGGACTTTTTGAAAGGCTTCAAATTAAAAGGACCTAGAAAGTACTAAACGAAAAAATAAAAAAATAAAAGGATCTAGCATTCTGTGCCTGGTGGTATAACCATATAATCTTAGAACTTGAGAGGTGGACTTGGAAAGATGAGAAATTCCAGGCCAGCCTTAGCTACATAAGGAGTTCGAATGTAGCATGAGCTACAGAGAAATACTCTCCCACCTCATAAGCAAAACCCAACAAATCAACAAAAATATAATCTGGGAAGTAGGGGTGTAGCTTTGTGGAGGCCCAAATTACTCAATGTCAGAGAATCTGAGCTTGCTTTACCCAGCAAGGCTGCATAAGGGTGTGACCACCATGGATGTGGTTACTAGGTGTTTGGAAAGGTCTACACTTGACTGTGTGGTGTGCTTTGATCTAGCAAAGGGGAGATGTTTTGCCCAACCTCTTGGCATTGTTATAAAAAGCCCTTTTGAATAAGCAGAAAGGACCACTGGGTATTGACCAAGGTTTTCCCGAAGCTATCCTGTATTTCTCTGTCTTTCTTCTCATCGTCTAGGCCTCCCTTTCTATCATTTGTTAATTCCTCTCTCTTCTACCTAAGAACCCTTCAAAGGATGGGAGCAGGTCGAAGCTGGTCTCCCATAGACTCCCACAGATGGTACCTGAACAAGGACTTGGGTGCAGAGGAAATAAGTAAGAGAGAGTAGGGGGCACCATGGAAGCAGTCGGACATGTCCTGTTATTAATTAAGGATTAGGTGATAGTATTCTATTCCTCAGGAGTAGTATTGCTATAATAATTCCAGCTACTTGTAATCTCTTAGTAGAAAAAGCTGATTCAGAGCTGCATAGTTAAGCACTGAACCTCCACTTGAGATTCATATTATTAAGAAGGGGAGATTTGTGGAGGCCCAAATTACTCAGGGTCAGATTACCTGAGCTTGCTTTATCCAGCAGGGCTGCACAAGGGGCTGATTTGACCACGGGCATGGTTACCAGGTGTTTGGAAGGGTCTTCACTTGGCTGTGTGGTGTGTTTTGATCTAGCAATGGGGAGGTCTTTTTCCCCACCTCTTGGCATTGTTATAAAAAGCCCTTTTGAATTAATGGAAAGGGTCATTGGGTATTGACCCAGGTCATCCCAAAGATATCCTGTGTTTCTGTCTTTCTTCTCATCAACTAGGTCTCTCTTTCTATCTAATATTTTCTTATCCCTATCTCCTTCACATAGAAACCCTGGAAAATGTTGGAGCTGGCCTCCCACATAGCTCTGTGATGGAGTTCTTTTTATTATGAACAAGATACTTTATTCAGTTTAGTTCCTAAATACACACACACACACACACACACACACACACACACACACACACACACACACACACACACAGAGAGAGAGAGAGAGAGAGAGAGAGAGAGAGAGAGAGAGAGAGAGAGAGAGAGATACTGAGAGAGGCAGACAGATATAAAGGTAGACATAGACGGAGAGATGGAGAGACAGAAAGCGAATTTACACTTGAAAGTATTATAGTGTAGTACAAGAATTCAAAGACAAAGAGAAAAATTCTAAGCATTTACAAAAGGAAAAGAACTGGTGACATACAAAGGAAGAAAAATATTGATGTCAGGTGTTTTAACAGTACCAGATGCAAATGGATGTTTTTCAAAGACTGAAGTAAAATTAACTTTGAACATAGTATTTCATATCTGAAAAATGTCTTTTAAATAAAAAGACAGGGTAAAAATATTCTCAGGTTTACAATATTTCAAAAGCTGTGCTACACAAATATTTGTTTAAAATGCACTTAGCTATAATACTAAAGGCAAAATGAATCTATAAACTTTACAAGAGATGTATGAAGTTAATGTGAATAAATAAATACACTTATAATTGTCACTGTGATTTAAAAATAAAAATGGAAAACCTATTTACAAGACCAAGGACTTATACTCTAGTTTAGTGACTCCCAAAGTTCTTTTTGCATATAAACACCTGGAGCTCTTGTTTACCTGCAAATTCTGATTCAGTAGGTCGGGAATTGGGACTAAAGTTCTGCAACGTTTTTGAGTCTCCAGGTGCTTCTGGTCCTTGAACCACATTTCAAACGAAATCCAGGGTATCAGTTTCATGATCATGATTGGTGATGGAAAGTGGGGGAGACAACCTTTGTGCAAGACACAGCTTCACTTAAAAACATTCAAAGTGAAAATGAAATAAAGGATTGGGTGTAAGGGCAGAGAACATTGTAATAAGAAATCAACATGATACCAATGAAGATGATAAACAAAGATGTCAATAATTATAATAAATATAAAAGATAAAATCATAAAATTTTAAAGTCACAGAGGCACAAATTAAATCAAAATTTCAGACAGATTTCAATTTTATGAGACACAATGTATTTGAACATCCAAACATTGAAACAAGAAATTAGAGTATTAGCTGAGTGATAAAGCACTCAGTCTCCACTACACTGGCATGCCTGCACACACATATACTTACATGCATATACAGAGGACTTAAACATGGAAGTTCTGGAAATAAGACTATTAGCAATATCATAACCTGAGTAATGCTCTTAGTTGTGTTATATGAAAAAAGAAGACTTTAACTAAAATTTGCAGCAGCAGAGTTGTGACATAAAAAAGGTTGATGTGAACAGGTAAGTAGAGTACTTTAAAGCATTTATATAATTGTAAAATAGGTTTCAAACATGCACAGCTCCTAAATTAAAACCCTATATTATAAACTCCTTTTCAAGGTTAGAGATTTTAGTACATCTTTGATTCTTCACAAATTATCCAGTGAACAACTCAGCATATATATATATATATATATATATATATATATATGATAAACAAATAGAAATTAATAAATATAAGAATTGTTAAGTAATGGGTCTAGAAAGTTGGCTGACTGGATATGAGCACTTGTTACTCTTGAAGAGGACCAAGGTCTGATCCCTAGCATCCACATGGTGGTTCATAACCATTATCTGACCTCTTTGGGCACCAGACATTGTTCACAGACATAAATGCAGGCAAACACATAAAATAAAATAAATCTTAAAGAAGAAGAATTAGCAAGTAACAAAATTGTCAAGATTATGATTGTTATTGGAGTGGAGAGAATATCCTATGTAATTATAATTGCATCCGTGGAGAATATACACTTATTCATATATACATGCAACATTCCTAAAAAGTTGTTAACATATAAATCAATGAAAAAATTCTCCTAAAACAATTCTGAATTTTAAAAGAAGTTCCAGAGTTATAACCATCTCTGACTTCAAGCTGTACTCCAGAGCTATAGTAATAAAAACCACATGGTATTAGTATAAAAACAGACATGTTGATCAATGGAATCAAATCTAGGACCCAGTGATAAATCTACACATCTATGAACACCTGATTTTTTTAAGAAAGCCAGAAATACACTGTGGAACAAAGAAAGCATCTTCAACATATGGTACTGGTCTAACTGGATGTCTGCATGTAGAAGAATGCAAATAGATCTATATTTATCACCCTGCACAAGAGTGAAGTCCAAGTGGATAAAAGACCTCAACATATATCCAGATATTCTGAACATGATAGAAAAGGAAGTGGGCAATAGCCTTGAATGCATTGGCACAGGAGACAACTTCCTGAACAGAACACTAATAGCACAGGCACTAAGATAAACAATTAATAAATGGGACCTCCTGAAACTGAAAAGTTTATGAATGGCAAAGGATACCATCAATAGGACAAAATGATAGCCTATAGAACCAGAAAAAAATTTCACAAGCTTCACATCCAATAGAGGGCTAATTTCCAAAATATATAAATAACTCACAAAAGTATATATTAAAAAACCCCACAAAATAATCCAATTAAAATATGAGGTATAGATCTAAACAGAATTATCAATAGAGGAACTCAAATCGCTGAGAAACACAAAGTTATATTCAACATCCTTAGCCATCAGGGAAATGCAAATCATAACTACTTTGAGATTCCATCTTACACCTGTCAGAATGGCTAAGATCAGTAATGTAAGTGACAACTTATACTGGCCAGGATGTGAAGCAAGGGGAACACTCCTTCATTACAGGTAGGAGTGCAAACTTATACATCCACTTTGCAAATCAATATGATGGTTTTTCAGAAAGTTGGGAATCTCTCTACCTCAAGATCCAGCTATATACCACTCCTGGTCATATACCCAAAGGATTGTCCATCCTACCACAAGGACACTTGATCAATTATGTTCATAGCAGAAGCTGTATTCATAATAGGCAGAACCTGGAAACAGGGTATATGTCCTTCAAATGAAGAATGTATAAAAAAATGTGGTATATTTATACAATGGAATATTACTCAGCTCTTAAAAATGACATCATGAAATTTTCAGGGCAAATGGATGGAACTGGACAAGACTAAATCATCCTGAGTAAGGCAACTCAGACCCAGAAAGATGAACATAGTATGTACTCACTTATAAATGGATATTAGCTGTAAAATAAAATATCATTGTAATTAACAAGGTGATTCCGCATAATTTAACTGGTAATCAAGAGAGGTTTATTTCTGAGATAACTTACATACATCCAATAGGGGTTGGTTACAGGATCTGGGAGAGATGAAGTATCATCCAGCAGAGAACTCTGGCTTGGTGTCCCATCCAGCTTCCAGGACCATGAGGTATCCAGAAGCTCCCTCTTAGCCACACCCCAGGGGCAGGTCAGCCCCAGGGGCAGGTCGTAGGCAGGTGTGGCAGTTATCTGCTGTCATTCTAGGGTCAGTGTTTCAAGGTCAAACCTGGAACAGCTACCCACTATAGTAAAAGATAAGCATGCTACAATCCACAGAGCCATGGAAGCTAAGTGTGGGAGTCTGCCGCAGTCCATCTCCAACCTTTTGAAGAGTTCTTGTGGGGAGGAGAGAGGAATGAGGAAATGATAGATAGAAAGTTATAAAGAGATGGAGAGAGAGAGAGAGAGAGAGAGAGAGAGAGAGAGAGAGAGAGAGAGAGAGAGAGAGAATAGCTTTAGGAGGGCCCTGGGTCAATACCCAGCCACCTCAAGGTTTATGAAAAGGGCTTTTTATACAATGCCAAGGGGCGAGGCAAAAGACCTCCCCCTTTCAAGATCAAAGCACAACATACAGCCAAGTATAGACCATTCAAAACACCTGGTAACCATGCCCATGACCAAATCACCCCATTACGCAGCCCTACTGGGTAAAGCAAGCTCAGATTCTCTGAACTTTAGTAAGGGTCTCACTAGGGAGACCCTATGGGCCTCCATATCTAAGTAACAAGGAAGGCTCAAGGGGGAGCACATGGATTTCCCTGGGAAAGAGAAATAGAACAGATTTTTTGTGTGTACTAAGGATGGGTGGGGATGCGAACAGGAGGCATCAGGTTAGGGAGGGTAAGACAGAGGGAGAGAGTACTGGGAGATATGACTGGAATTGGGGGACTTTTGTGGGGGGCAAAGTGGAAACCTAATTCAGTGGAGCATATGAGGGTGACCCTAGCAAGGACTCCTAGTAACGGTGGATATGGAGCCTGAACCAGCCATCCTCTGTAACTAAGCAAGGCTTCCAGTGGTGGGACTGGGACACTACCTCAGCAACAAAACCTTCAACCTACCTGCAAGCTGTGCCAGGGCAACGATGGCTCAGAGTTTGTGGGCTGCCATTAACCTTTCTAACTTGAGGCCCATGCCAGGAGAATGAGCCCATATCTGATACTGCCTGGATGGCCAGAACAAGAAGCTGACTGGCCCAGAGACCTAGAGTAGATCCAAGCAAGACTGGCAAAAAAAATAGTCCATGAAATTTTTCCTAATGATATTCTGCTATACTCATAGATCAATGCTTTGCCCAGCTGTCATCCGAGAGCTGTCCTCCAGTAATTGATAGGAACAGAGGAACAGATGCAGAGACTCACAGTCAAACATTAGGCAGAGCTCAGGGAACTTGGCAGAGAGGGGGAGGAAGGATTGAAGGAGCCAGAAGGGTTGAGGACACCGGAACATGGCCCACAGAATCAACTAAGCAGGGCTCATCGGGGCTCACGGAGACTGAAGTGGGAGCCTTCATGGGTCTGCAATATGCCCTCTGCATATATGTTGTGGTTCTGTAGTTCGGGTTTTTTTGTGGGACTTCTAACAGTGAGAGTGGGGGTGTCTCCAATTCTTTTGCTTCCACTTGGCACCCTTTTCCTCCTACTGGGTTGCCTTGTCCAACCTCGATATGAGGGTTTGCACCTAGTCTTATTGCATCTTATATCTCAGGGGGGCCTGCCCTTTTCTGAAGAGAAACTGAGGAGGAGTCTATCTTGGGCAGAGGGGAGGTGGGGGGAAGTGAGTAGAGTGGAGGGAGGGAAGAATAAAAAAGTAAGTTATTAAATTTAACCATAATCAAACCATTTTAGGAAAAATTACAACTGGAGCAACATGTTCAATCACATAAAAAATATCTTAAATCTAGCAGAAAAGGAAAGCTAGAGAAAACACTGGACAGTGGAGCCTGACAGAGGGATTAAAAAGCCACAGTCACTAATATTAATATAGAGGTAATTCTTATAATTAGTGATGTTGATATCCATTTGCTTTTTAATAATATTTCTTTTTATTTTATGTGTATTGCTGTTTTGCCTGAATGTATGTACCTACACTATATGAGTTCATGCCCGGTGCCCACAGAGGCCAGAAGAGGGTGTTAAACTCTCTGAAACTGGAATTATGATTTGTTGTGAGCTATCAAATGGGTGCTGGATATCCAACCCAGATCCTCTGCAAGAACAAGTGCTCCAAACTGCTGAGATGTCTTGCCATCCCTGTAAGTATATATCCAATATGCTAGAATATGTAGTAGGCTGAGAGTGGAGGTCAACAGGAAAGCTTAGCAGACACGTGGACCTGAGTGTTCTAACCCCAACCCTGAAGGAACACTAGCCCGCTTGAACATGTGACTCCGGCAGGCCTTACCCTTCTCCCCCATTCCCTCTGCCTTGCTAAAAACCGTTAGATTACATTCCTAAAGTTAGCCACCAAGGCCTATTTCCTTATTTGACCACTTTGTCCTCCTGAGGCTGACTACAAAAGTCCAGCGATCAGAAGCCCCCTTTGGTTCATGTAATTAACATGCCAATTAAAATTAAACACCTCAGCCTAACACAGGGTTTCCCCCTTTAACTTTATAAAACGCCATTTGCCTATGAGCCAAGTTGGTCTCCTCTCAATCCAGAGGCAGTCCTTTGTCCCTCAGGAACAAATATCCCTTCCCCTTTTCCCTCATCTCTATCTCCTTTATCCCCACATACTAGCCCATTCCAACACAGACCTCCCCCTTTCTCTTCTTAATGACACCTGCTAGATCAATTGATGTTGTTTTCTGCTTGAGACAGAAAGCAGAAACTATAACTTTTCTTCCCCACCTACTAAAGGATCTCTCTGTGAAAACAGGTGTTTGGGTGTGGATTGTGCCTAATCTGGAGTCTGGAAGGGAGCCCCTACTGTGCATGAGTCCCCTTCAAACGTCAGAAAATAAAACTAAATAAAAATTAGTCCAGAGAATGCAACTCCAAAAATAGAAGGTAATATACATCAAAAATAGCAGAAATAGACAACAAAATAGAGGTCAACAAAATGTATTATGATTTATATGGAAGATAAATTTACTGATAAAGCAAATTATTAATGACAAAGCAGTCTTTGTATGGTAACTTTGGGGTAAATGTTGGGGTTCATAAACAAATATGTGGACTCTCTTCTTCTTGAAAATTCCCCTGTATTTTTCTATTTTTATTTTTCTCCATCCATTCTGGTTCACTTACCAGAAACTTGAGTTCTAATTATTCTATCTGGAATGTGTGGACTACTGTGATCAAATTAATGTCCTTTTACAAGTGGAAGGAATAGATAATGAACTAATCCATATTAAACGAGTTTGTATGATCCCCCAAAAGTTGCTGCCCCATAGAATAGGTACGTACATTACCCCTTAGAGTGTCCTCCCTTGCTAGGCCCCCTTAAAACTGCCTCTTGCATCCCCACCACAGATCTGCCTAGTTACTAGGGCAGAAGAAAATGAAGAATCACACAAGTCATGTTAGGGATTTATCTTTGCACTTTCTCCAGACTGTTAAGAGTTCCTTTTCTGAGGAGTGGGGAGTTGGTTCACTGCATCAGAGTGCAGAGGACCTATGTTATGAATCCCTACACCCATGTACAAAGCTGAGTGAGCTAAGTCACAACATTGCAGGTTAGAAAGAAGGAAAACCCAAGAGGTCCAGAGAGCTAGAAGAGTAAGTTTCCCATTAATTGAGAAATTTGGCTTCAAGGCAATAAATAAAGCAAAAAGCAATAGAGGAAGACACATAGCATCTGGCTCTGACCTTTGCATGAATGAGGGAGACCCACACACTCATGTATATTCACGACACACCACAAATAAACACACACACACACACACACACAACACACACACACACACACACACACACACACAGAGGACAGACACACAGAGAGGGACAGAAACTGAGAGACAGAGAAAGAAAGAAAGAAAGAAAGAAAGAAAGAAAGAAAGAAAGAAAGAAAGAAAGAAAGAAAGAAAGAAAGAAAGAAAGAAAGAAAGAAAGAAAGAAAGAAGAAATTGTTTTTCTTAGTCCTTGCAGCCACAGGTAGATAGCACCTGCCAAGCTGTAGGTCTGGCCATTGGTGATAACTTCCAGGTTTTGCTTGTATTGGTTTCAAGTTGGGCATTATAAAACAGAAAAAAATGTTAAACTGAGAGTAAATTCTGTGCTACTTCAAATTCCAGCATTCATTATGGTCTGCTTCCTCCAATTACCTTTTCAGTGTTTTAAAATACTAGCTCCCTCCATTCTGTCCAGGTAGCAAAGTTATGTTTGGAAAGAGAGAAAAGATAAAATATATCTACTGCATTTTTTCCGGAACTGGAACTGATGATACTTTATGAAATTAAAACATTTGAAGTTGAAAAATGTATATTCTTTATATGAATACCAGTCAATACAGTGAAAGTATCATTTTTTAAAAGGCCAAGTAAATATACATGTATGATTCAGGAAGATAGTTTCTTTAGGTGAAAAGAAGCAGATGGATAGGTTGACATAAGGACCATGCCATATGTTTGATATAGATAATTATCGAGATGCTTTTGTTTTGGCTGGCGTTTCTTCAAGCATTTATAACCTCATATAAATAGCTAAATAAAGAATTTCATAAATGAAATTAGTATGTGCATTGAAAAAACTCACTATTTTCAAAGAAACGTGATCAAGATAATTTCATTCATCTGAAATATAGAGAGAAACAGAAAAGAAAAAAAAGTTTTCTCTGACTCTGAATGATTATGAGTAGAGGATATAAATCAGCATTCTCTAAGCTCTGCTGTGCTAACCAAGAAACTGAAATTCTGGGTAGCTTAGTATAATGAAAGTTGTTTTTTTTTCTTGTTGTTGTTGTTTTTAACACAAAGTCCAAGGCTGTTGCTCCTGGCTACACATTACCAATGATTTAGGAATTCCCATCCTTCCCACATGATTCACTGTCTTTCAGCCAGTTCCTTCAGGCTACCAATATGCAGAAAAAGAAACAGAATAAAGATATTCAGAGAACTTATTCTCTAGAAAGTTTAGGGATGAAGTCTGGAAGAGTTAACACATCTGTCCAAAATTCACTGTGTACCCAACTAGATATAAAAGGCCTGGGAAATTTGATAGATTATTGTGTTTAATAAAGAAGTTTGCCGGGCAGTGGTGATGCACGCCTTTAATCCCAGCACTCGGGAGGCAGAGTCAGGTGGATCTCTGTGAGCTCGAGGCCAGACTGGTTTACAAAGGGAGTTCCAGAAAAGGCACAAAGCTACACAGAGAAACACTGTCTCAAACAAAACAAAAAAAAAAAAAGTTTAAGCACTTGGTGAACTTTTCTGTGTGTCATAACAATCTCTCTGTTATAGGAAAGTTTTGATAATGCTCAGTTTTTAAGCAAGTATCATCTGTATTGTGATATGGTATAATCTCCTATAGTACCTAATACTCATTATACTACAATATCATCTCAGTATTTTGTAATAGCCCTGTAGCATAGGACAAGCACATGTATATTAATTGAGTATAGGTGTTTTCATAATTATGGCATCATCTATGACTGACTACAAAAATTAATTCTGAGTGCTATACTTTCATTTATATAAAGTTAAGAAACCCTTCATCATACTATTTCTTAGATATCTGTGAAGTTGACATAGTCCTATTTTACCCTTGAAGTTATAATTTTATCATATGTTTATATCTTCATCAGAAATGTAATGATTGACTTAAATTTTTTTGTGAGTGAAAGAGAAACAGAGCAAATATGTTCACCGAATCAAGAATCACAGAATCAAGAATCACAGACTCTGCTGGGGAAACACAGCAGTGGAGATTGTGTTGAACTGTTACTAATTCGTTTCTGTACAGTTTGATATGTCTGCAATTGCAAGGCAGTAAAAACAACACATAGGTCATAGAAAATAAATTGATATTGTTAGCTAAATGTAATATGGAGAAAGAAATCAAATATTAAAACCACCAGATAATAAGGCTAGTAATTTAGAGACAGTGCAGTTTCCAACTTTGCCACTATGAGACATTGAACAACCTTGCTTATTGTAATCTCTAAACTGGCCATTTTTTCAAGAACAAACTAATTAGCACATTAAGGTACTTTTCAAAGATACTTGATGCATACGTTCTGAATAAAAGTTAGCTAGGGTCATTTCTTAAAAGAACTGAATACAGGTCTGATTGGCATTAAAAAAATCAAAGACAACACCTTAATTACTGTATTCCTTTTTATGTTAAATTACATAAAGTTGATTATTAAGAAAATCACAGTTATTTCCTAAAAAAATATGTTATTTATTTTTGGATGTGTGTCTGTGATGTGTGTACATGTTTGTGTGGGTATGTGCATGTGTGTATGTGTGTGTATTCATGTATGTGTGCATATATGTGGAGGCCAGAGGTTGAAGTCAGGTATCTCCTTGCTCACCCTCCACTTTTTGCTTTGAGGTCTCTCAATGAACATGCAGCTCATTAATTTAGCTATGCTGGTTGGACAATAAGCTCCATGGATCTACCTGTTTGCATCCTCCCACCACAGTGCTGTGTTACAGACACATGCTGCTACTGAATTTGGCTTTCGTGTGGGTGATGGGGCTCTGAACTCCCATTTATGACTTATGTGGCAGGGACTTTACCAGTGGAACCATTTCTATAGTTCATGAAAACAAATTCTAACATTAACAAATACTTGCCTTTCATGTCCCTTTCATGGGCACATCCACTCAACTTTTGTTTTGTTGTTTTATTTTTTCGAGACAGGATTTCTCTGGGTAGTTTTTGGTGCCTGTCCTGGATCTTGCTGTGTAGACCAGGCTGGCCTGGAACTCACAGAGATCTGCCTGGCTCTGTCTCCTGAGTGCTGGGATTAAAGGCATGCGCCACCACCGCCTGGCTTCCATTCAAAATTTTAACATGATGAAATATTTGGCACTCATGCACTTAAGCTTATACAGTGTAATATATTAATGGTTCTTTTTAACAATGCATCACTGATGCGGTATTTCCACATATTTTCATGTACAAAAACAATTTTTATTACATTCATTTATTTATTTGGAAGCATGTGTACAATGATGCAATGTGTGGCAATCAGAGGACAGTTTGTGATAGCTGGTTTTCTCCTTCCACCATATGGGTTCTGAGCATCAAACTCAGGTCATCGGGCTTGACCATAGTGCTGTTATCTACTGGGCCACCTCACCTGCTCTACAATTTTATTTTTCATTAAAACATTTTACTGACATATGAAATTGATACAGACATGCACACATTATAATTTCATATAGCTAAGTGAATTCTTACATCATCAATATATCTAAGTAACAAATATCTTGTTAAGAAAACCCCAGAATATTTAGTGTTCCTGATATTCCTCTTAGACTTCTTTCTAGTCAGAATTTCTTTCAAGGATAGTTATTAACTTTCTTCTTGTTTGGCAGTGTAGAGTGAATTAGACTTGCTAGTTCTATAACTGCAGTCACACAATATATATTGTTCTGTATATGTCTTATTTTACTAAACATTGCTTGTGAGAATCAATATTGTTGCAATTAGCTATAGATTGTTTTAAGTTGTCTAAAAACCGATAGTACCAATAGATGATAATCGAGTCGTCCATTCCAATGACGTTAGGTTTCTGGGTAATTTCTCACTTTGAATTTTGTTGAATAACCTGCTCTGAATTTTGTACAGGCTTTTGGTTGACACACATATGTAGCTGGAGAGTTCCTGGTCCTGCCTGGTCCACGGTCAGGACAAATCTCTCTCACCCGCCAGTCCTGCAGCTGCCCAGACCCAACCAAGTAAACACATAGAAACTTATATTACTTATAAACTGTATGACCACAGCAGGCTTCTTGCTAACTGTTCTTATATCTTAAATCAACCCATTTCTATTAATCCATAAGTTGCCATGTGGCTCATGGCTTACCGGTACCTTAACATCTGCTTCTCATCATGGCTGCTGGCGGCTTCCCTGTCTGAGCCATCCTCCTCCCAGAATTCTCCTCTCTCCTTGTCCCACCTAAACTTCCTGCCTGGCTACTGGCCAAACAGTGTTTTATTTATTAACCAATCAAAGCAACACATTTAACATACAGAACATCCCACAGCACACATATGTATTTGTTTGGGATATATATTTAAGAATTGCTGATTTTGTGTATGTGAATGTTTAGATTTAATATGATCTGCTAAGTCTCTTAAAGTTGTTAATGTAATTTTCCGTTGCACAATGAGATTATGTGATCTCCAGTTGTTTCAAACCTTCACTCACATTTTCTACTGTCCATGATTTATAATTAAACATTCTAGAGAATATATCATTGTATCACATTGTGCTTTAATTTTGTATCACCTCCATGTATCTGAACACTGGAAGTTACTTGTCTATTCATGTGTTCATTTGCGATGCTATCATTCTCTTTGTGCCATAAATAGAATAGACTTTTAAATCTATAAATATACATTTCAGTTATGGTCATCATTATTGTTACATTTCAGATTCACCTACTTGACTATGTTTAATGTGTAAAGTCAGTCTAGTTCTGAGATCATCTAATAGTAATACCCATAAGCTGTAACCAGGAAAAGGAAAAAAACAACTTTTAAGTAAGAGCTATCTTACTTGGGAATCTGCTTCTCTTTCATTCTTTAATGTAATAAAATAAAAACAACACAAACTTGTAATCATTTTTGACTGCATTTACACCATTCTAAATTACCATCTCTAATAGACAAAGAAAAGAAATGAAAACAAAACTTAAAACCCTTCATGAAGCAAACACACTCTATGCTGTGCTACAGTATTCTCCAAAGAAGGTTGAACGATTAACTTCCTATTTCACAGGAAGAAATTGACACTCAGAGAAGGCAAGAAATTTTGTCAAGGCCATATAGTCAGAATCATATGCTAGGATTAATCCCAGATCTTGTTGCATCTAGTGTCTTAATTATGTCCCAAACTTATCTTGGAAAAGAAAAGGCTAACAGGCACTATGGCTGAGTCATGTCAGGAGAGAGAGAACTCTCACCACTTTCTAGCTGTGTAAGCTTAAATAACTATGTCATTTGGTCGAGTGACACTCAATTTCCTCTGTCTAAAAGAAAAAAAGATTACTGAAGGTTGTCTCTAGAACCACCTTCCAAGTACCTTCTATGATTTTAAGCACTTTTGAATTCTACTACCAGAGCTATTGTGATGCCCTTCTAGGCACCAGAAAACTGACCTGTTTAATTGTTACTCTTTATTTCTGATTTTCAATCATTTTCTGGTTTTTATTTGCTTATGCTTCAAGGTTACTGTACTAACACTTTCTCTTAGAGTATTTATCACATTATATCACACATGTGTCTCTCTAATGTTAGATACTAATTACTTAAAGACAAAGACCACCTTAACCATCCCTTGAACTCCAACAGCTAGCAATGTACTTTAAAGTATATAATAGGTGGACAAATGGCTAAACGGACAAATATTACTGTCTTTGATTACACAAGTTAAATATGTGAAGACTAGAAATAAAATCTGTGATTATCACTTGTTACCTGGAACAAGCAAGCATGTGACTACAAACACAGATCTAGTCTCAGCTTGATCCCATGGGAGAGCTTGCAGTGTGCACCACATGGTTTTTCTGAGCTATAGTAAACAGAGCCATGGTTTCTGAATCAACACCAGTTAGTCAATAGTCCAGGTACAGTTTGCTGGCCTTTAGAAGCAAATCTTAAAGAAGCAGCCGGTGCTTGTCACCACATACAGCTGGAACCTGATTGAATCTCAGCTAAACTTTAACACTGCATGCTTTACCTTCTTTTCCTGTTACACTTTCAGTTGAGAAATATTAATCATCTAGTTAATTTAGGAGACACCAAAATTTGATTCTACATTTCATGCTCTGAAATACTAGTTCACATCCTTCCGTTCCTTCCTCAAACTACTATATATGCCTTAGTTACCATGAGGGTGCCCTGCAGCACGTCAGAAAAAGCCATTTTCCACACAGTTACATATGTACATTTTCATTGAATTTCTCCAACCTTGTAGATTAATGTTTCTCAGCCTTCCTAATGCTGTGACCGTTTAATACAGTTCCTCAGGTTATGGTGACCCCCCACCACCACCTTAAAATTATTTTGTTGCTACTTCATTACTGTAATTTTATTACTGTTATGCATTACAATGTAAATATCTGTTTTCCGATGGTCTTAGGTGACTTCTGTAAAAGGGTGATTCAACCCCCCAATGAGGTTATGACCCACAAGTTAAGAACCACTCCTATAGTGGTTGAATTCTGCCCAAGCACCTTCCAAATCATTCAACCTAGGAAGTGTTAGTACCATTTTATCTGCTTCAACCATCTTATCAGAAGTCTTTTCTCTCTCTCTTTCTTTTTGATGTGTATTAAGACTAAAGTGGAAAGTATTGCCATAGGTCATGTGTCCTGGAAACCATGAAGTGAGATATAAATAAACACAAAAGTAGCAAGTATTCTATTTCTGTGGAACTATTTGCAGAGATCAGAAATTTACAGGAAATAGAGCTTTTAATTCTGAAGTTCCAGTCAAATTGCAATTATGTGTATGCTTTGGGAAAACAGGAAACCTGATTAGATATACCCAAAAAGATACTCTTCAAATCTCAAGCAGTACCCAGTACATAGTGGGTATTAAGTGTGTATTTCCAGAATTGATTATCATTTGAGTGATTTACCCACCTGAAATCCTGTTCTGTGGTTTTATTTAAACTGGTTGTCAGCATGGAATGACTTCTGCATTCTCTCCTGGAAGTGGGTGAATTTCCATGGTGAGCAATTCCTCTATATACAGTTTGCAAATCATTTTGGGAACCTTCCAAATGAAAGGCACTGTATAAATATACCCTCCCACCAGCAGCCAGCCGGCTTTCCACCGGGGATGCATTTGCATCGCTTATGTACATAGTGTTTCATTTGGGGCATTGCTTTTATTTTTATGACCATAAAAGAAATATGCACAGTATGAACAATAATGTAAACTGCATTCACGAAGATATATATTTGTGTATTTTTATGATTCAAAACTTAGAAATCTGAAAAAAAGCAGCCATGGCATTTTTCCTTCCTGTTGTTGTTTGCTTTTTTCATAGCATTCTTTATTATTTCCTAACATTATGGTGGAATTTTGCTGAAGCGTTCAAGTCTTTGTGTGTACCTCATTTGAGAATATGTGGTGGTGGGCTCAAATGAATGTTGCTGGCAAAAGGCCTGAAAATGGAGGGCACTTGATTGTGCATTTATTCACGTCTGTAATAATAGTTTGCTTTCCTGCCACGTTTTTGTGCATGGAGGCCTCTTTAAGAAGCAAAGGCGAGAAGGAAGAAACCTCAGGTATAAAGTACCATCTAAGTAACTTAGCATGATAATGGTGACTTTCACGGGCTTTGAAGAGTTGTATTTTAGTCTTTATAACAAAAGGGGGGTTGATTTCATTCAGCATTACTGAGAAGTTAGACTGTGAATTCCCATCATACAGAAAATGCTTATTGAACTTTGAAATAAAATGGCAACAGAGTTAAATGAAAACCTCTGCAAACTGTGTTTATACATGTAGAATCACCTACATACAAAAATGAACTGAATTATAATTTACTTTATAAATTACCATAATTAATTAAATGTGAATTGAGTGAAATAAGTCACTCCAAATACATTTCTAGCTTTGAGGACCTACTCTGAATATGCATGGTAGTTTTTATATAATAAAGCACTTAAAGGGGGCTCAATAAAACTGTTCTCTACATCTTGGAGGTATGGTTTAAAAAGTGGGACATTATACTTCAGATACCAATATAATTCTTTTCCACTCCTTACTGTTTACTTTCATAGACACTAAGCTTAACATTTTCTCACTTATTACCTCTAAACAATGAATGTGATTGTGCTTTTGTAACCTCAGCTATAATATATTAATATCAAGAAACTGCTCACTCAGTTTGTTTTTTGGCTGAGAAAATAGATCTTATTGTATTCACCTCAGTCACCTTAGATACTATTGTATCTAAACTCTAATTTCATCATTCTACTAATACAGAACTTTGTTTCATTAATGTTGTAAAGTATCTTAATCATCTTTTCCTTATTATCAGAAAATAGAACAGCAGTTTCTTCTACTGAGAAAAGCTACAAGCATGGATTAATCTGCAGCCAGTTTTTACTACAAACCCCATAATGCTTTGCATTATAGCCTACAATCCCCATAATGCAGCACCCAACTTACTGTTAACTATCCTGTTACTGGCAAAGACAAGAACATTTAAGAACTATATAATGTGCGAGTACTCTACTCAAATAGAGAACTCCTTTTTCAGTGTTTTGAGATTTCCTTTGGTAAAACAAAATAGGAAACTTAATGGTTATGCATACTATTACCCCATTCTGAATATATTATCACATATTTGCAGTTTATCAGAGTACATACTTTTCATGTCAAAGCACTTTTTAAAAGGAATATCTTACTGTGTCACCCAATAGCCTTGAAATCAGTGTGTAGCTCAAGCTACTTTGGAATGTATGTCCTCTTGCCTAAGCTTCCTGAATGGTGAAATTTTAGATATGTTCTATCATACCTGGCTTAAAGTCTTCTTTTTAACACCCATCATGGGTCCTGGGTTTGTTTCTTCCCCAGTGTGGGAAGAGGTCAGCCATTTCCCGATTTTAAAATAAAATCACAATATATTGTTTAATGCTTCAAACATCTGCAAATGAGAATTCAGTGAAGTAATTAAATTTCTTAATTAGATGCACCTTGCAGCTGCTGTTCGTCTTAATTGGCAATAATGCAGCCACATTTTGTTCTGACACATATCTTCAGAAGAGTTAGAGAACTGAAGGGAGGCAAGAGGAAAATGTTCCCACACAGTTCAAGACAGTTCGCACAAAGAGGATCCCATGGCAACAAACAGTGAGGCCCACAGTTGGCTCTGTAAGATCCAGGAATAGACAATGCTTCACCTCAGATTCAAACAAACACTTCCCGTTCTTGATCTGAAGAGAAAGCTTTGAAAAATCATCTCTTTCAATAGGTTTGGAATGGTCCAATATTCACCTGTGTCTTTAAAGCACTTCTCCAGGCTTTCTGATGCTCTCCGTAGCCCATGTCAAGGTAATATTTCAAGTTGTGCCCTGTGTAGGTAACAAACTGACTTGAAGAAACATTGCAAATGCAGGATTTGAATTTTCACTCATGCAGACCTGAACCACACCTTGGCAACAGGTTCATTTTAACTACCATTTTACAGATAAAGAAAGAAATTGAGGTTAAGAAAGATTAGTGATTCCTATGGATAATTATGCCAAGTTAGGAATAGAATTTTAGCTCAGATCTGAGCCTATAACCTAAGACTTGTATGTCTAAACTTTGCTTGAAGCAACTAAGTGTGTTAATTATACCCCCTCCAGTACATTGGAAGACTAGTTCTTCACTTAAGTGGGTCAGCAAAACGACTGTGCAACAAGGTATAGTAAAAATGGATAACTCACTAGGAAGGAGTGAGAGGATTTTCTCTTCAAACTCTAGCCTTGACATTTTTCCAAATTGTAGCATATGTTGAGGGTACAGGCAGAAGAGAGCCACATACACACTAGAGGTTAGCCTGGGTTAAATCCCTTCAGAAAAACCATGTCAGTCTTGAAAATTCACTAGCCTTTTAACACATCTTCCCTCACCTTGGTTTATGGTTTACAACTTCAATTTAATTGACATTCCATCAAAATACAGATTGGCCTTCCCTTTCTGTTTCCCTGCCCTCATTCACCCTCACCTGTGCCCTGACTTATTATTCTAGCTTCTAATTAATTTACCCCCATTTTTTCAAGTGCTTCATCTACCTCCAATTTGTGCTTCAGTTCCTGAATTATATGAAGACAGAGTTCGCAAGGTCCAAGGTTGCTTTGCCTATTTACTTTTCTACCTTTGGTGTATCTTGTGAAGTCTTCCAGTTAAAAAGCTTGAGGAAAATCTTGTTCAGCAAGTTAAGGTTTTCAGAGTTGGCACTGCAGTGGGTGGATGGGAATAGCTCAAGTGTGGGGAGAGAGAGGGATGGTGGCAGAAAAGCATTTATCTATCTCTCCTCTTTCCCTGTTTACTCCATTGTCAGAACCTAATGCTGAGGCTGCAGTGTAAATACGCTCACTTCCCCAGGGGCTTGCTACTCTAAGAGCAGTATGTAATCTGACAGCATTATTACAGTCCACGGACCAGCTTATTAGAGACTCAGGCTCTCAGGCCTCACACTACATCTACAGAATAAAAGTGCATACATTAAAGTCTGGGAATCAAAGAATTAAGAGTTTCATAACATCTCAAAGTACAAAGGCAAGGAACTTTAAAATAAGTAACTCCCTTATTTATCTACAAGTACCTACTTTTGTCCCTCATCCCTCAACACAAATCCGTTTCAGAAAAATGCAGCGAACTCTAATGAAGTATGGGAATCTTTACCGCTTGGGAAGAGGATCCTCTTCAATCTCGTCCTACCAGTTTCTCTTCCCACTCCCTTATCCCCTTCCCTGCCCCCCTCCGCACAAGGGGAGCCCACCACAATCATTCTTCTCCCAAACCCCTGTCTCCATGGGAAGATTTTGCTCCTCCACAAACTGAGGCAGCTCCTGCTGGGAGGGTAGCTGCCTGAAGGATTTACAGTTTACATACCAATACAGAGAGAGTGAGAGAGGAGCACTTTGCAAAACTGCCCTTTAGGAACGATTATCACCTCGCCACCTGAGACACTGAGCTGTGTTTTCATGTCACCACCACCCACTTTTTTAATGGAGAGAGAGAGAGAGAGAGAGAGAGAGAGAGAGAGAGAGAGAGAGAGAGAGAGATCGCGCGCTATAATAAATCTTCAAAGAGAAAAGACGAAAGGAGGATATTATGAGTGTGTCCGACTAGGCATCGCTCTCTGTACCTTTCAGCTGCCTAGAAAAATGTAATCACAATTCTAAGGTGGCTAATGCAAGCCTGGGTAAACGTCCAATTGGCTGGGCCACTTTTGCCTTTTAGGACAGATTCCCATTATTCCTTCCAGGGTCCTTTCCGAAAGGTTCCCAGGCTACCGTTCTTCCTCTTCGGGTCTTCTGCAAACTAAAACTCGCAAAGCGGTGGCTGTCTGTGGATTGGCTAGTACTAAAATATCCATTGGGTGGCAGTAATACTATCCTCTTTATGACTTGCAGCAAACCAGAGAATGCATTCAATCAAATGAACCGATCTTGTAGAAACACTGGAATCATTTATGCATTGCAGTTTCTCTTTCTTGTTTTCGCTCCTTCTTCTCTGGGATATTTTGAGTGGATTCTGGCTATTAATCAAGATCTCGTGCTGTTCGCGGTTTGCTTGTCGTTTTCGCTCAGGATTAGCATCATTCAAGATAAACGCAAAGCTGCTTCCCCCCACCCACTCTCTTTTGAAAAATCATTTTTGGGGTCTGCTGAAGAGAGCTAGGACCCAGGAGACACCTTCCCAAACAGCAGGGGTTGTGTGCTTTCACATAGCAGTACTGTACAAGGAAAACCCCGTCGGATCTGTTATTGCGGGATACTTGTGAAATACACATAGGATTCTTTCTTATGGCTGCATCCCGGATCTGGAAATTTTACTTGGGGACCAGGAAGATTTGAAAGGCTACATGTATCCAGAAGATTTGCAAGCAAGACTCCGATTCTTGTCATAGAGCTCACAGACTTCTTCACTTATCGTCCGTTTTCCTTCTTTAAAAAAAAAAAAAAAAAACCAAAAACAAAAAACCAAAAGAACAAAAAACCACACATTTAAAATTTTTCTCCTCTTTTTCTGATCTCTCCTCCTTCAGTCTCTCATTTTTTATTCTGCCTATTCTTTTTTTCGTCCTAGTATTTTTTCCCTTTCCGTGCTCTGCACCTGGATTGTATCGTCACTAAACAATCGGGCACTTTGAGAACTAACTGGAGACAGTCTTGTAGGGAAGATCTGTATGGAATTATCTGCTTTTATGGTGAACTTGGCATTTGTGAATGGGTATCTTGTTCACAATATTAATTGCTAGCCAAAACAAGAAAAAGAACACAGGAGTAAAACGTGGATTTTTCTGAATACGCATTGTGATGACCAGCAATTACCTTACCGACTGATATCCAGAGGAGAATAATTTGGAAGACTGTTGTGGGTAAGGTCATTTTTATATGTAGACCCATCAGTGGCGTGAGCAAACTTGGACGTCTGTAATGGGAATGGGTGACTTGGATGATTGCTGCATCGCATTGATGGCTGTGATGTGGCCGTTATTGGCACTGAATGGAATAACTGCAGTTGGGTGTGTGTGTGTGTGTGTGTGTGTGTGTGTGTGTGTGTGTGTGTGTGTGTGTGTGTGTGTGTGTGTGTGTGTGTATTCTGAGTATAACTGGAAATAAATCAAAGAATTACTCCCCAATTATTTCGGTGTGGAAGGGAGTCTTGGATTAATTCTGGATAGACACTCTTTGTTTGGATGCAATATTTGTGGTTCCTGCATTCTGGAGGGATAGCATCGGTAAAAGGAGCACTTACTGAAGAGCCCATTTCAAATGAAATGCGCTACTCTTTATTCTTTAAAAGAAACATGTTTTCAACTCAGTGCAGCATTCTGCTGCATTTCCCAGCCGCAATGGGACCAGGGATATCCCACTTGTCAAGTTCCTAAACTTTAAGGTGATAATCATTGTTAATTGTTCTCCAGGTTCTGGTTATTGGAGATAATTAAGTGCTGTGGACTACTTTTCTATTTATTCTAGTGGATTATCATTCAGGGGAAAAAAAGAAAAGACTGAAATGATGAGTAAAATAGAGAATAATAGAGCAATATTATCTTAAATATCACCAACGTACATTCTTTCCTAAGTTTGATTGCCCAATAATTGAATTATTTACCCAATACCCTAAATAGCTGAAGCTACAACCCACGTGCAGGGGAGTCAAAGGTCTGGAAGTGGAGATGATCCTTTTATTGCAATGCAGCTAGCTTGGAAAATGCAGTCAATTACACACTTCTCTCAACCTTAAGTTAAGATGTGTTCTATCTGTTATTTTACCCTTTTACTAAAAAGTTAGAGACTACAGCACTCAGGATTCTTAAGCATATTCTGCCTGGGAAATGGGATAAAAAAAATCGATATTGATGACGTGGTTCAGTGCACTGTACTGCAATGCTAAAGTCCCATATTCAGTACCTACGATGAGAGAATGGAGCATTTGCATGTGTTATAAATCTCACCTGGTAGATTGATCTGAAGGGGAGGGGAGAAGATATGTGGATATGTAGGAAGATGGATGGAAGTCGTGCATAATCGGTGATTATGTAACTTCATTACATCAGTGAGCTTCAGTCAACGATAGTGAGATGGAATGATTGTATAGAGAGAGCCTCCATCACCCTGTTAACTTTTGAAGGCTTGTAACAGCTAACAGAGGAGGAGGGCAGACAGAGATTAGCTCCAAGGGTCCTGTAAACCTTGATCTCTGCGGCGAATTTAACATGAGTTTTCTCACAGTGAGTTTCTGAGGGCTAGAAGATCATGTAAGCTTTAGGGCTGGATGGGAGCAATTTTAGCCACACCCGTGGAGAGTCAAAATGTGTCTGCAATGTTTCACAAGTGCCCCATTGAGTCTTTGGGGCTGATGATTCCAGCCAAGGTCATAGTTCTTTTCCCTATGGTTGAAATATATGACCTCAACTGAGTGGAAAGTTAAATCCACTGAAATGACTGAGGTAGACTGAAGGGAAGGATCATTTAGTGTCCCCTCTTGCATTTTTCCTGGTAGAGCTTGATGCAGATTTCAGTCTGGTGGTTCCCTCATAAAAAATGATGATTGCTTCCACAGTGTGTCAGAAATGAGTGCTTCTTACCTTTATCTTTGCCATGACAACCTCGTTCTGGGCCATTTTAACCCTCAGGGAAATAGAGAAGTACAAATCTTTAAAGGTAGCAACACCATGTTAAATTAAAAAACAACAACCCAAGATGATTTCGAATTCATTGTTAACACAAATCCTAGAAATCAAGAGCAATCTATTTTCAAGTTTTAGTTAATGAATGCCTTAAAAGACATGTTGCAGTCATTGGAGACTTTTACCATGAGATGAGATAAATGCACTGTGCTCACTATACAGAGGAGGGAACACTGCAGAAGAAAATGTCATTTTCCTTCATGCTTTATTTGGAGCTGTGCTTTTTTCTTTTTTCTTTCTCTTTTTTCTTTCTTTCTTCTTTTCTCTTTTCTTTCTTTTTTTTGAAGCAGATGCACATCAGCTTCTTAGGCCTTCCACTGTTTCAGGATTTACCCCCCACAAGTAGATCACACACACACACACACACACACACACACACACACACACACACACACACACACACATGAAAGCTGTTGATATTCTAACCCTGGCCATTTGAGTCTTATCTAGTAGTTCTAGTTCTAATTTTCCTTTGCATTTATTTTGCAAAGATGGCTAAAAGACTTTCTGGCTGAGTGCTGAGATGATTCTTTCTGGTTTTGTTTGATTTCCTGCATTTCATTTTGGTGAAGTCAGGGGTAGGATGCAGAGACTCCCTAAGTAACTTTGAAAAGATTTCCTCACCTCAAATCAGGTGGTGGGATTGTGGAATGAAATTTTGAGGTCTGATATTTGAGGTGACTTTCTTATTTCTGCAGGACATGCCCAAACACTGATATATTGTGCCAGTGAATTTGGAGGTTTGGTGTTCATATTGTGTAGGAAATTGAATGTGAAGTTAACTCCTGATTCCTTCCTTCAGGGGTCAGGGTAACACTACAGCTGCTTCCAGGCTGGTAGTCTCCAGCTACGTGCAGAAATACAGCCTGCAATGATATTTTTTCCTATATCCTCAATTTTCACATTGTATAAATGACTTCCTCAGTTGTTTTCTGGCTTACACCACACATATGTTGCCCAACAGGGAATCTTCTTGAGGTTTTCTAATCCTAATAAAGGATGGAAATAAATATAGACGGGAAAGAAGTCTGTTTCAAAAGACAGAGTGTGAACTCAGTACATACGTGTGATTGCTAACTATTTGCCTAAAGACTACATATACTCACATCAGGACAGATAGTTTCAGACATTTTAATGGCTACTTGTAACCTGTTACTTTCTTTAGGAAGATTATGTAATGAAGGTACTTCATAGCATTGATATTAAGTATCCTACAAATCAATAATAAATAGTTTTGCTTAATAGGAAAGCATTTAAACATGCAATCAGTGAGTAGTGTAACATATAATGTGTATTTTTCTATTTTATTGCCTTTTAAGCTAAGGTCATGTATTTTATTGCTTTTTTTGAAGCTAAAATCATGTACATATATTAGAAAATTTTGGGTAAAAAACAACTACCATTTATGATATGAATATGTCAGCTACTGATTTCTTTCCTAATAAATTACTTCAGTAAAATTGGGAGATTTAGCAAACAAGTAATCATAATATTCCAACAAATGGAGAAAATATAAATGACATTTTTATTGCAGTATATTTGAACACATCAATGTTATTTTAAACAGACTGATAAGTAAAGCATTTTCTGAAACTGAAATTTGAGAAAGAATATTTATATTTTGAAATTTTTTAGATTCTTGTGTATTTACTGAAATGTTTTGTATATACTTAGTATTAAAATGAACATGATCTTGACAGTTGAGAAATTTCATGTTTTCATAAGGAGGGTTACTTTATAATTTGTAACAACTAAGGAAGTATTGATTATTAAGATTTAAATATAGCAGGTTTTCTGGTAATGCTGAAGTTATGAAGCATAATTATAATTTTACTATTTGAGCAGATATAGATAAGGTCATGTCAGCATTTTTCTTATTAAATTCCAGCCCAATTTTCATTAGTCATATCAGGAATCTCAAAGAGAAAAGAATCCACTTGTAGGAGACTGGGTTGACTCATTTTTCCTGACTTGTATTTCAGGCTCTGTTAGTTAGGACACTTGTACCCTCTGACACTACATTTGACCTGCAAGACTTCCAGAGAGCCATAAAAAATCGAGTAATTGCATGTTGCTCTGAATAAAGGAGACAGTGTGTGTCTAAGTGCTTACCAATATGCTCTACATTAAAAACATATGCAAATATTAGGATTCCCCTATCTTATGAATTTTTCAGAATACCTTTTTAGTGTCCTAATTATAAACCTTTATAGACATTTTCTAGTATCTATTACTATCATCTGATAGGTAATATCATTCTGCGATTAAACAACATAGGTAAATGAAAAGCTTTTGATACAAGATCTTACTCACCATTCAGTTTTGTTTTTCAGGGATACTCATAAGGGAATATAGTTGTCTTAAGTATTTAAAACATAATTGCATTTGCATCAACTTCAAAAAATTTTGTGTGGATACTTTAAGGAGATAATTTTCTCCCAGTTAATGCCCCTGAGTATATAGGATCTGTTTCTGGCAAGAGGACTACACAAACAAATGCTTACAAACAAACTTGATGCTACCACTTGATTTGGGTCAACTAACCACAAAGCTACTCTCAAGGATCATTTTATTTACCAAAGTATATGGGCTTGAGTACCCAGAGTAATAGAGGAAATGAGAAAGGAAAGGCACCAGTACTGTTTGTAATTTTCTAGTTGCAATAATTACTAACGTTCTTTAGGGGGAAGCAATCCCCCATGTGTCACTGCTAAAGCTGCATTTCTTTAATGCCTGCATTTTAACATAAACATATTCACACATATGAGGAAGACATTGTTCATTATCTGAGTTTCAGTATCTGGTTTATGTGGATGACTAAATAGGTTAAGAAGTAAGGTTTTTTTGTTTTGGTTAAGACAGAAGTGGAAACTGTAAAAATCCTGTAAAATACAAATTAGTGTTCATGAACTTAAATAACACTTGTGTTAAAATAGAACCTCCTTTCAGTTCCAGATTTTTTTTGCTTTTTATGTTAAAGATCCTCAATATTTCTTTATTTTGGATAAATCTTGTCATGTATATTTATCTTACTTCGTTGATGCCTATAAATAGCAAGTATTTCTTTGCTATCCCATATTTAAAATATATATCTGTGTCATGGAAATATTTCAGTTATGATCTAGCAGGTTTGCAAAGGAATATCATAGAAATGTAAATAGGCTTGTTTATTTGACAAATTCAGTTAATCACCTTACAAATATGCTTTTAATTTTCACCCAGAGAATGCCACCCTGGAGTGTCTTACAATGTGTATAGCATACCATTACAGGCCAACCACATGGCTCAATGGACATACCCCTTGCTGCTTACCCTGGCCATTGGCTCACAATGACAAATCCTCAGTTGGCATGCTTACTTGGTTCTGCTGTGCAGAAACACTATTCAAGTGCCAAAAGCCTAAGATTCCTAAGGCTTGTAGCTACAGAAAAGGGATGACTGAATGGCTTAGTATTGCCTTCCAATCACATAATCTGAAATTGCCAAGCAGTGAGCTGTGGATAAAGCAAAAGGAAGAAGCAAAGCACTTTAGTATTTTACTTCTAATTTTTTTCATATTATAACATTAAAAGGATTATTTTTTTCATGGCAAGGTATTCAAAATGTTTGTTGTAGTTAACTGCATGTACACACACACATGCACACACACATATTGCAATAAATAACATTAAATGAACAATGTTATTCCTACCTAAATTTGAGAGTGAAATACTAAGTCACGATATAGTGTGTGGTGTGTGAATTCACTGAAAAACTGAAAATATTCTCCCGGCATGGTTAAGGTTAACCAATATTTACATGCAATAATCATTTTGTTAGCATACTGATAATCATGGACTAGTATATTAATTTAAATGAAATTAAATGGTAATTGGGGCTAGAGTTAAGAGCACTGGCTGCTCTTCCAGAGACCCTGGGTTCAGTTTCCAGCACCCACACAGCAGTGCATAACTGTAACTCCAATTCCAAGGGATCTGATGCCTTCTCCAGGCACTAGGCAGGCACATGGTGCACAGACATACATCCTGCCAAAAGATCCAGAGACATAAAATAAAATGACATAAAAATTAATTTAGAAAATGTCAAAAGTCACTTAATCAGTTTACCATTCAGTGTCACTTGCTAAAGAACGTGTATAATAACAATAAAAAATTGTACATGCATTGGGGTGTGTACAACTGAGTGAATAAATACCTTCAGAATACATTGTTTATCCATGTACAAAGTTTAGTGTAGAATATAAATTCTAGACTGCATTAAGTTAAATGTTCATGTATTCAGAGTCAAAATACTTAACCTTGCATCTGCACATGAACCATGTTTATCTAACACTGAAAAGGAACAATAAGCTGTTACTGTGGGTCTTGCATCTACAGAGTTAAGTTTGCGGGGTACATGGGCTTTGGAGTGTATAACCTCCTGAAGTTCCACCATTTTCAGACTGACTTTCAAATTTATGCTTCAAAGGTTATCATAAAATCATTATGTATGCATTACAAAATAATAACTTTAAAAAAGATTGTATTGCTACCGCAAACAATAATTCATTTCAATATAACCAGAGGTAACTACGGGAGAGTCATGAGAATCTAATGGAATTGTGCAAAGTTGACGAATAAAAGATGCTCCATTATATTGTTTTACACAAGGAAATTGTGAGCCAGTGAAATGAAACGGAGTCTCCGAGATCTTTCAGTTTGTTGGCCCACTTATCATTTATGGTTCTGATTCCTTGATAAGGTGTTAAGTCCACAGAAGAGTATTTTATTTATATTGCAATATTCCCTGACATACCATATTGTTGTCTTAGTAGATAGTAAAGAAACAAAAAGTTCTTTGGGGGGTTAATGTTACTAGACGTAGTACTTTAGACTGTAGCTCACTTTAGTGACTTGTGATCACTTTCCTACTGCCCCACGTGTACTATATGGACTGAAATCTTATATTTATGTACATTGTGCTACTCTTGGCTTTATTTGATGTCTGTGGGCATCATACAAGGGAAGGGTTGGGAAAAAATAGGTCACTGGTGAGTCTCCTTGCTTTTTCTGAACATTTCTTTCCCCAGTAGTTGTATATCTCTTCTCATGCAGAGAATTGCTCCTGTATAGAATTCTTCCCTTTTTGTCAAAAAGTGACCCCGAAATGACTTCTGCAAACATTTCACTCTCTGGACTTTAGGACAGCTGGCTTTGTCTCTATATTGCATGCTGCCTGCTTGCTTCCAAGAGATTCTACTAACGACCCTTTTCTAAATGTATTTTAGTCACTCATTATTCTTTAAAGATAAGAGTCTCTTTTTAAATGTCTCCACTAATAGGTACACTCTCTTATATATGCAGCAATGGAGTAATTTTGAGAAAGTAAAGAGTAATATGTATGGAGCTTGCTGGCCTACAATAACATAGCTACTAACTGAGTGACTAGCAGTTCATAGATCTATTTATCTATCATCTTTGAATTATCTATCTGTATTATGTGTATTTATATATTCAAGTGACTACACAGAGACCTCTGTATACATAAACACATAAACATGTTAATTTTTAAATTGTACTTAAAACACAATATAAAATTTGTTCCCCTTTCTTCCTTCCAACACCTCCTGTTTCCTATACCTCCAGTCTTTCCTATGTCCTCCTCCTTACTCCCTCCCAAAGTAATGGCATCTTTTTCTTTAATTATTATTGTTGCATATGTGCATAAATAATAAATAAAACCTTATGAATGCACTTAGTGTTTATATGTACATAATTTCAAGGCTGCCCACTTAGTATTGTGTATCTAATTGTGGCCTTTTTATTTTTTGATACAATATGAACCCCAGCTAATAGGCTAAATGGAAAGATTGTAATAGCAATAATCACTCCTTAGGACTATAATAGTAACACTTACAGAAAATATGATATTAGATTTTTTTTCTCACTCAAAGCTGCCTTCAGAGGACTACATTTTAGATGGTGAGGTGAAGAGAGGACTGTGAAGATCATATTTTCATTCAGGAGAGATGTTGCTGTGTACTCCAGACATACTAGTAGGCAGCTGTTAACATTTTCCTGTATGGAGAAATGACACTGCCTAGGAACACTCTGATGTTTACAGCCTCACCATGAACTTTATTTCCAAAGAGACATAGCCAGGGGAGAAAAACACAGCAATAAAAATGGGAAAGAGAAAGGCTTAGAATAGTTTGTGTAAACAAAGCTTCATGTAGCCAAGGGAGAAAATTTGAATATAAAAAATGAATCTGGTGGCTCTCAGTGTTTAGTGTTTGAATATCCCTGTTACAGCTCCTAATTGTTCTCACCATGACAAAACTTCTGAATAGTACTCAAGAGGAACCCAGCTCCACAGTGTGCAGGCTAAATTCATTCAGGGGCTCTCTGGGGAGTTTGGACTGCTGCTCTTCCTTCTTGGGATTTTCCTACAGGGCCCTTAAATCACAGTCTGGGAGGAAGTTGCTCATGTCAGTGGGTGTGCTCTTCTCAACGACTGAACGGTTTAGTTTAGCTCCAGGAGCAGGTGCCTGTCAGTCCCATATTTCTCGTCACCAGAATCATGCAGGACATGTAGTAGTATGTCAGTAAATAATTGCATAATAATGCTTAAATACTTTCTAATTGCAAATCAGTTTTAGATTTATGTTCCCCAAAACGTGCTGTGTTGTAAGTTGAGACTAAAGCTTTTAATGTAGGAAAGTAATAAAAGAAAATTGTAAAATAAAGGAGAGAAGACGAGTAATAGTTTTTAGCTTACAAGTGGCAGAAGAGGAAATTACTGGCCTACTCTGTTCCCCTCCTTTCATCTTTTCCTTTCCTTTCGCCCCAACTATAGTTTTTTAATTACTATTATTATTTTGAGACACAGTGTTACTGTGTAGCTCATGCTGAATTTAAACAAGGGGACCATCTGCCTCAGTTTTCTGAGTGCTGCAATTCCAGGTGTGTGCCACCCCAGTCAGCTACCAACATAGTCATTTAAGTTAATTCACTATTCAGAAGCAAGAGGTACAAAAATGAACAATAGTAGATATCTGAGTCCAAAGATGAATGGTTCAGTCAAAGATGTGGCTAAGAAATAGAACCATATATAACAGAAATTCAAGGCGGTTTTCCATATATACTTCTAAGAGTGATATCAAATAGAATGGAAAGGCTAGAATTCATAGAGAGTAATTAGGGGAAACTTACTAAAGGAGACAGACTTCATGTTAGACTTTGAATGAACTAATATAGGTATGGATGTGTTCTAACATTCCAAATATGGGAGAGACTTAACATGCACACACACACACACACACACACACACACACACACACACACACACACACACAATTGTAAGTAGGACCAAATGGAGCATGATTAGACCAAAGCCAATACCCTAGCTTCCCTAATGAGTCAGATATACAATGTGAAATGTATAAAGATAAGGCTAGAGTCCCAGAACTACACATCTGATTGTGATGAGCTAGTGTAATAAGGTTGTGTGAACGTAAGAAAAAAGAACATTTAACAACCTACTCACATTTATGCTTAGGAAAAACAGGAACAGTATGAAAGCCTGTATCTCCCAAGTACCATTGATTTTTAATTTTGTGAAGTTCCAAAGATCTCCTTAGTATTATCTTTAGTGCAATTGTATTACATTGAACCCTAAAGCTCCAGTTGCCATCATTGTCTTTTTCTGAGACAGGACAGAGGATAGACGTTACACACACACACACACACACACACACACACACACACACACACACACACACACAGCTTTACAAACTGTAGATGCCATCATGTGTAATGAGACTAGTGTATTTAAATTATATTTTCTTAGTAGGTTAGAAATTTGTCATGAATCCTAGCAAAACATGGCAATTCAAGTATAATTATTCAATGAATAAATGAGAATATTTAAACTATGTATATTTACAGTAATGATAACAGCAAAGTGAACCTAAAGTGGCAATTGAATTGGAAAGAATGGGAAAATTGAAGAAAATAAAAGGAGAAAAAAAGAAAAAGGAAACACTTTATATAAAATAGAAATATAATTTCCAAAATGATTTTATTCTAAGATCATGTGGGGAAAGAATATTGTTTATAGTAGAATTTGCATTCAGTAAGATACTAGGTTTTATTACTAGCCAGTGTGAAGATTTTACTAACTGGCAATAATTATAACAATTTTGAATAGTAGATGAAAAAGAGAGAGTAAGCCTCCTACTAGAGAAAAATAATCCCATGCAAGCTCAATTTAAAGTATTGTCTTGATTAGATACTTTGCCTTTACTTCTAATAAGCAGAAGAAAAGATTCACACAATGTCCACCTTAGACATTTGACCTTTTTTTTTGGGGGGGGGGGACTAGAAATTCTTTTCCCAGTAATGCTCCTCTGAAGCACTAGCTTTTCTATGCAATCCTTAGCTTTGCTCTCTCAGAGGCCATGGCGCTCTTTTGCCTAATGGTGGCCTTTTTTTAAAAAAAAAAAACATTTTCATGTGCAGCAGCTGTCTCCAGTTCCATGTCCCTTCATTCTTTCTTCTGTGTCTCATTTGCCCTGTATGCTCCTTTTCATGGACCTTCCAAGGAAGTCTGAGAAAAGTAGTTGGCTCAGGGTTTGACCGAGAGAAGACAAATTTATTGTGCATTAATTAGAAAAAAAAAGTAGAAGAAACCACGAGGTATTTTTTTTCTAAACTTTATGAGATCACTTCTTGTTGAAATTCCAGTAATCTGGGAACTTGTCAATACTGCTGAAAACATGAAGAAGAATGTGCTTTTTTTTAGGCACAAGCTACGTGTAATATGCATCATCATTAGAATTTACCTAAAAGAACAAGTATCATAGTTCACTGTGATACAAAGAAATAAGTCCCTTCTACTCTGAAATTCTACTACAACTTTAGTAATCACTCTGAGTGTGGGCTTGTGGAGGTCACAGGACAGCTTGCAGTAGTCAGTGCTCTCTTCCCACCATGTGGGTTCTCCAATTGAGCCCAGGTCTTTGGACTTGATGGTAAGTACCTCTACCTATTGAGCCATTTTGCTAGCCCCAGTCATCACTATCCTTTAGTCCTATTACACGATCAGAGCTACTTCATTCATATTCATCTGAATTGATTTACTCCTTCACCCAGAAAAATGAGATGTATCATTTTGGGGCCCTCTCTTTTGTAATGATGTGATGTGTAGTGTATTACTATAAGCTAAAGATGTCCAAGGTAGTTCTCATTATTGAAACATTATAAGCTAGTAGAAGGGTGTTGTGTTACCTGTTTGCAATCCTAGCATTTATGAGACAGAGGCCAGAGATCATGAGTACAAGGACACCCTGACCCACATAGTGATGCCGTCTCAGAGGGGAAAAATGAGCTTATAGACTAGTGAGGAGGCACAAATTCTTCAATTACTTTCTCTCTAAGCATAATTTGAAATGTAGAATTGCACCTAGAAGTTTCTGTTGCCTTTAAGGCAGATGAAGAGACTGGCTGCCTTTGGTTGCAAGTGAGCCCTAAGCAGTTTCTTTAGGAAGTTCTAGACTCCTGATGGTCCTTAAATTTATTTCAAATTCAGTCATGGAGCTAAAATTTATAATCCCATACTCAGCAGTTGCTGTATAGGGCATAGACACTGTCTTGCACAGTGATGTTCTCAATTGCCAGATAGGCATATAGACCATGAAGAGAAAAATGGTTGGTCTTCGGAAGCTCTGACAAGCTAGCAGTATTCTCTCAGTTGTGGAGGTACACTTTACTGATATAGCAGGAAGCTACTGGATTAATGTAAGGAAAAGAATAAGGAAACTAAATGTATTTGATTACAAAGAATTTACTGTACATAGTTTCGTTCCTGGGGATTTTTTCTGAGGAATATAATGAAATCATAATTAGCCATGCTATAAATTTCCAGGTCACAAGTACATAAAAAACATCACATATGTTCCTCAGACTTCCATGCACAGTGAGAAAGGTATTGAAAATCCATGTTTAGTAGTTGACATGAGACATTTTCTTCTTCTTCAGCAGTTCATTTGTTTGATTATAAAGGTTAGGAGAGGATTTTCTTGCAGGTCAAAGAAGGGACAAGGCAATGGAATAAAGTGGACCAACTTTTCTGAATTGTGAGGATAGTATGACAGTTCTTTGATTTGTAAGGGATAGTGAAAGTCCGCAGATGGTACAAAGACTTAACTGAATGGCAATGAATGTAGATTAACTGGTTTGTTCAGAGCAGAGAAAGCTGTATTTCAGTAGTATTTGCTCAGCAGAGATTCTGAGTAAGTAGGGGAGGAGGGGACTAAATGTGAATTGATTAATTTAAAACTGTAGAGATAAGTTATTGTAGAGTTCAATTTTATTGTGATTTTCATATAATACTATTCATTTTTGTATTATGTAGATGTATTAATTTCATTCTTGAATGCAAGGAAACTGCTATTACTTTAGATTTTAAAATGCTTTCTTCAACTGCAGTGAGGTGATAGGAGCACCTTCTATTTTCTTCTTGTGAAGATTTTCAGTCAGGTTGAAAACACTGACACCAATTTCCCCAGTAATTTTTAAAAGCTGTTCATTAAATCATAGAAAATTTGAGCAGAAATGAATTCAGTGTACACTCTTGCAGACCAAAAACCTTTCTCCTCTACAACTAAAGTAATTATTCATGAACTAATGTTCATTTTAATAAACAACCCCATTTGATTTCTTTCTCCTCCATTCATGTGACATTTGACTAGACGGCTAACTCATTTCAGTTCATGAAATAGTCCCAGATTTTCTACCTACCCGTGCTTAGTAGCAAGAACAAGACTAGAATTAGCAGTTCTCTTAGTGCCGATTGAAGAAATGTACTGTTAAGCATTTTTAAACATTTGTCTTCTAAAATAAATTCAGTCCTATCACCCCCCACAGCTACTCTTAAATAATTTGATCTTTTCTTCTCTGATCTTGGATTATCACTGGAATTAATAAAAACAGCTTATTAGGTATTTTTAAAAGATCAAATATTCAATGGAGGTAGAACTTCTTTTTCCATTACAATAATGAATTTAGGAAAGAAAACCTAACATCTTTATGTTTTCTGTATGTTTGAATAAATATATCATAGGGGGTCCAGGATCAGAACTATTCCATTTTTACTGATTGCATTGTGCTATTTGTGCACAGCATACATTTCCTTTTGTTTTCATCAATTTGAAATAGACAATTTTTGTGCTAGCACACAGTGTTGCATCCATTATAGTAGGTAAGTCTTGGTATTTTAAGTTTCTTACTCAAAAGAGTTATGTAGGTGGTATGAGAATTGAGTGACGGCTATTGGAACAGACTATGCATCAGAAGTTATTTAAATCTCATCTATACTTGGAAGAAAAAAAGAGAATTGTTATTTCCTGCTTCTAAAATTACAATTGGCTTTAATTTCTACAGATTATAATAATTAAAATGTAGGCTTTTCTGTGAGCATATTCCTTGTAATACCAATTTCCTGAAATCAAAAATTCATGTCCTAGTAGATATTAGTTCACCCTTTATTGATTTTTGGAACTTCTACTAGTCCAGTCTCACTAGATGTAATGTTATTGTTAACTATAATTTCAAAAGAATAAAAGTACATAAGCTAAAGCTTCACCATAGACTGGATTTGTGAAACTGAAAGATATTGAGAAAATTTAATTTTTTTAACTTCACTAAATAATTTCTTAAATCACAGGTGCTTATTATACCTAGGTATCACAATCAAATCTTCAACACTTCAAAAAGGAATCACAGCACCCAAAGTATATATTTATTTACATTTTTACAGGCTATAAGAATTTAAGTGGAAATTGTTTCATACCTAAAGATAGTCTCTGAAATGACTTTTGTGAAACCTATTCTAAGTTTATGCTGAGAGTACTATAGCATGGGATAAGTCAGGGCAATAAAACATACTAATTTGAATTCCAATGTCATCATCATCACTATCGTCACAATTATTTTTTATCATCAGTATAAAAGGGCTGATATTAATTCAGCAGATATTATCTAACCAAAATGAACAGTACAGATCAGGACAGTGGCCCCTAAATTTAATGATCTGCAAGGTTTCCATGACCCCTGGAATAATGCCAGCTATGTGAGTCTTTGTCTGTGACAGACTTATGCCTTCACTCTATGTTAATGCAACAGATAATATAAATAGCTTTGATGCCTGAATGCTTAAAAGTTCCTCACCCCAAAGAACATTGTCAAAGGACATTGTGTGCTCCCAATTCACTAATAGCCATATTCTTTTCCTCTTATCAGTTTGCTATTTTACGTATATTTCATAAAAGCTCATATTTCACATTTATTTATTTATTTATTTATTTATTTATTTATCTATTTATTCTCTGTGTATGTGATAGAATACACATCCACGTGCCACAACATGTGGAGGTCAGAGGAAATCTTGCTGGAGTCAGTTTCCTCCTTCCACCATATAGGTTCTGGGGGTCAAATTTGGATCAAAAGATTTGGCAGCAAGCATTCTTTTGCACTGAGGCATCTCATCAGCCCTTATTATGATTCTTTATGTCTCCCCCAACTTGAATGTAAGGATGAAAGGCTACCCCTAATCAATTTGATTTACCATATGCGCTGGTGCCTCAGAGAGTCCTGGTTAACAGTGCAACTTTGTGGAAGGAGAGGAGGTATGTGTGGGGAAATCACTGTCTGTGTCTTGTTTTCAGTAAGATAATAAGAGAAAAGAAAGTATGATTAAAGCATACACCATCTTGGTCTTTATATGGCATTGCCATTTTAAAGATTTAATCCATGATATAGTACACTTGTACAGAAAAAAAAAAATCTGTTTTCATTCAAGGGGCTGAGCAAAGGCCCAACACATGCTCTAAATTGCTGGGTTATTTGATAAAATAGCTTTGGAGTGCCAAATTGAGAGCATAGCATAAACCCAGAACTGAAAATTTGCAGAACATCAGTGGTGAAGAAAAGAATGTTTGAGGACCATTAATCTAATAAAATTTTTCATGTGAAGATAACAGAAATAGCCATCAGCCTACAGTTAGGTAGCACTCTATCCTTCCAGACTGTAAGATAATAAACCCCCTCATGGTTTTTGTTAGCTTTTGCTTCCTATGATTTCTGCTACACGTAAGTATCTACTAAGAAGAAGCTTTAAAAACAGCATTGGTTTCCATTTTGTTTTTGCAATATTAATATAACCTGTGCTGGTTGTAAAACATATTATGGTTTAGTATTTGTGCACATTCAGATCAAGGCAAGTGTGAGTTTCTCTTTTGGCTTGGCTGTTTATTAGCTATATAATCTTAAACAAGTGACTTCTTTGGTGTTTTGTTTTCTGAATGCCCAAAGAGAAGAGAATATCTGCTTTTGGAATTATTGGGGAAAATACAGCATTCATAAAGCATGTAGTAGGCAGTTTTGGACAAATGTAGCTATGTAATGATAGGAACCTCATTATTATCGTGTTTTAGGATACCCTATATTGCAAAAATATAACAGCTTGTACATTCTTTAGCCTTGCCACTGTACTTCTGAGGTGATTTGCTATCCTCATCTCATTTGACCTGTGAACAATGTTTGGGCATTGGATAATCCCTTCTCCTTGGCATATATACTTTGCCTGGTGTTCAAATTTTCTTTCTGTTACTGTCATAAAACCTGTGACCGAAAACAACTTGAGAAGAAAGGGCTTTGTTTGTTTTACACTTCTAGGTCACAATCCACTATTGAGGAAGATAAAGGCAGGAAACTGGGGGTGGGCTGTTTTTTCATACCTCAGGACCACTTGACTAGGAAATGGTGTCATCCGCAGTGGGCCCTCCAACATCAATTAGAGAATTAAGACACTCTCCCACAAACATGTCCACATTAATCAACTTGATAAAGATAATTGTTCAAATGAGACTCCTTTCTTTTAGTTAATTCAAGGCTGTGTCAAATTGGCTGTTAATGTAGGATATCTGACTTTCAGGATAGCACAATATCATGGTTTCATTTGTACTTCATTTTGTGTTCCTTTTCAGTATCTTTTTTGCTGCTTTTGGCTGTCTTCTTGGTCTGCCCTCGCCTTTGTGACTTCATCCACTCTTGCCTCACTTTGATCTCTGCTGATCTTCAAGCAAATATATTCAGTCGCCTATTTCACATCCCTTCTCATTTAAAAGCAACTTGTCCAAATCAGAACTTCTTTTTAAAAACCAACTTTATTCACAGTTTCTCCATTTCAACCAATTTTAATTTTAGTTTTTCATTCTGTATGACAAAATCCCTTGAAACCATCATCAAATGGCCTTTCTCCTGCACATCATACCCATTAAGCTATTGGTACTATCTTCATTCCTCCAGAATTTAATCACTTTCCCCACTTCTACTGGTATCATGCTTGTTGGAACCTCGTATCTCTTTTCTAAACTGTAGTAACCTCTGATTTGACTGAATAACTTTGCCATTGCTCTAACTACAACTGCAGTTGTCCTTTGAAAAGAAAGGCAAATCATGACATTTTACTGTTCAAAGTCCTACCGAGCCTGGCTTGCGTGGCTTGTGATTTTATTTGAAGTGAAAGCAAAATTCTTACAATTATCTAGAGCTCTTGGCTTACATTTCTTGACTTCATTTTTTTCTAGCACATTGACATTTTATACACTTTCTCATTTCTCCATGGACTCAGTTGGCTATTCTTTGAACATGGCAGATAAGTTATTGACGCACAACCTTTATAGGGTCTATTACCACTTCTGGAACAACCATTTTATTTCCACATAATCTGAAGCCTACCAAACTCCTTCATTTTTTTCATACCTGGCCAACTTTGGGGCTTGCTGGCTAGCCCACCTAGCTGAATCTGTTAGTCTCAGACTCAGTGAGAGACCTTGTATTAAAATATAAGGTGAATGGTTATAGATGCCCAATGCCTGAGGCTAAAATACAGCCTCCACAGACATGCACACGTGTGCACATGGTCCTGCACATACATGCATCTACACACACAAGAATATGCTCACCCACCCAAAAATGCAAATAAGTAAAAATATAAGGTACTGTAGCATGAACATTTTCAAAATAAACTTTCATTGTCACATAGCAAAGAAGAAAATATCTGCCTGAAGTGTGAGAAGCATAGTTCATGTAATTATATTCACCTAATATAAAGCAATATAAATACTTATCAGCTATAATAACTTGCATGTCAATAAAATGAATTGAGGCTGTTCTTTTTATTTTATACGAATTAAACTTCATATATATTTTAAACTTGTATGATATTCTTAAATATTCTGTAATATGGATTAACTTTCAAACACCTTATGGTGATTTAGCAGCTGATGTTTACACTTTGTATTATTTAAATAACACATTTTCTTTCTCTCTTTATCTCTTTCTTTCTTTCTAGTGACAATTTGGATTATATAATATGTATTTATTTGTTCTTTTCCATGTTTTATAAATTAGAAAATATTAATAATTGTTGTAAAACATTCTTCTTTGCATTACAAATATAGTTTTAGTGTGTAATTCTCAGTAGAAAACATATATTGTACTTTTCTACCATTATTTGAAAACATTTTTTAAAAAAGTTACAATGAAAGTCTTTTGCTAGCCAAAACAATGAGTATTATTTTTAAATATTGAATCAACAATACTTTTGTTTCTTGCTTAATCATTAGTCATGCATATTAATAAAAAATCATTCTTATGTTTCAGTCATGCACTTTAGTATTTTCCAAAAAAATTTCAAGCACTTTACTGCTCACCAAGCCTGGTGTGATTAAAGTAGATCGTAGGATTTTGTGCAAAGTTTTGATCCATGATTGTGGTACACAGATTCCATAGTGACACACACACACACACATATGTGTGGGCGTTTATGTATATGTGTGTGTGTATGCATGTGAATGTGTGTATTTATACAACTTCAACATAATTCTAGAATTTACTGAACAGTTAATTTACCACTAAATCTATCACCATCTTTTCTTGTTGTTTCATTGTCTTGAGTGTTCACCACATCACTCTGCTCCAAGTTTATTTTCTCTGCTCCAAGTTTGAAATATCCTGATAATTACATCTTCTTGCTAAAGGTTATTAGTTCTTCTGCAACCAGAATAAAGATGAGAAATGGAAGCGAGGAGAGAAAATAGAATGACAAACTCATCTAAGTCTCTAGATGCTATCATAGCTCTATCTAAATGCTGTAAGTTTTCTTCTGACTAGTTTAGAAAGAATCACTTTTCCCAGCAGTTCTATTGCCACTCATGCCTGCTTTACTTTGTTACTCCTCTGCTGCTTGTGGGCGGATGGAGTTCGACTTTTTCAGAATAGTTACTAGTGGGTGGGTTCAAGAATCTCTAGTGGGTTGAGAAAAAAGCCATGTTTATATAGATAGTGATCCTTCTATTAAAATCCCAAGAGTGAGTAATATTTAATAGCTGTGTTTACCACGCACACAACAGAGTCCATCTGTACAGAAAATTCCAGGGTACCTTGCATTCATATACAGGATTTTTGAGCAGTTCTTATCCCCCAAATTTGTTTCTTGGTAGACAAGGATTTCCTCCTGAGGGCATGACATGAGCCTGGATGCCTATGGATCTGTACAAATCTAAGATGCTATGAATCTGTCAAGACCTAGCTTTTCTACTGCAGCGGATCATAGCACACAGCTTTAGGGCCTTGTGTGCATTGCTTTGATGACAGATGTAATACCTTTAGGTTCACTGGCTTTAAATTGTAGATAGCTGGGGTAAAGGCACTCACATGATATACTTAGCTGCCAAGTGAGTGCATTCACTATTTTGATTTGAAGTCCAGTTCTTTTATATTTTAAATATAGAACTAGCAACAGCCAGGATGCCTTGTATATAGTGAAAGCTATATTAAATCTAGCAAACACTTTCTGTGTGTCCAGGATACTGGGAATGACAAGATTTTCAAAATGTAGACAGTTTCTACTGGTTATTCTAAAAACAAAGAAAAACAACAAAATACTTAATTTAATGTGATGTTTACATGATTATGGAATCTTAACAGACATCATTGGTTCTCATTTTCTGTATCTTCTACTGGAAAAAAAAATACCTTACTTTAATCTTTTACCTTAATCTTCAAAGATTCAGCAATATTTGATGTTCACGACTCACTTTATTATAACAATGCTACCATCAAAACATGAGGTTTGGATAGCTACAAATGTACAACTCAATTATAATTTTTGCAAGTGGAGTCCCTGTAGTAAAATTACATATATTGTTTTGTAATTATCATCCCCAAATCCAATACTAGGACAATTAAGGTCTAAATGATTCGAGATACAGAGCCTATTTTAAAAGCACATTTTACTTTCATTTTATTGGCAAGTTTTAAGACCAAAATTTAAAAAGACCAAAAATGGACATAATTTAGATGTGCATTTTAATGAAGAAAGCAGAGAAAATGTGAAATGATTTTGAAAAAAGGATACTTAGCGTGATACAACTTCTATAAATGATGATTGCCCCCCACCCTGTTATTTAAAGAATGAAATAATGTTACGTATAATGGGCACTACTAAATTCAGGCTGGCATTAAGATGCAAATATTTTAAATAAGTGGCATATTTTAATTTAAAAATTTGAATCTAATATAAAATGCAAATTGCTGTAGCCCTTAATGTAGAAAAAGGGAAAATGTCATGATTGAGTTTGGAGAAATTGTAACTTGGACAGCTCTAGCCAGCTGCAATGATGAACAAGGCTTCCTTTATTATTGCTTCAAGAAAAGCTATTGAGTGGGTAGCACAAAGTAGCTACTTGAGTACGGGAATATCCAATATCCCTTTGAGAGGCGTATTTGATTATAGATCTTCCATTTACCCTCTTGTTTCTAACTCTCCAAGTGCCACAAAAATAAAACAAAAAAACAAAAAACCCAGGATCAGTGTTGTTGTCCTTGTTGTTCTTTTTATGACCCATGGGATGTATCACTGCAAACAATTGTTATCTATTTAAAGTGATCTTTAGCAATCTCCAGCTTTATTCCTAATCATAGGAAATCTTCCCATAAATCTTTGGTACTTACAGGATTCACTATGAGAAGGTTAGTAATAGCCATCTCCCTACCTCCCCCAACTTATGCAAGAAGTCTTTCTCAGCTTCATTTCTCACTGTGACCCAAACAATTTCTTGCTATGCCTAATTAAGTCCACAGACACACATAACATTTAGACATTGCTGATATGTGCTCCTATTACATTTTTGCCAGGAAAACTCAAAATCATTCTTCAGTACCCATCTCATATCTTTATGAGTACCCATATCTGCTCTTTAAAACATTCCTCAGCTTTTCTGATAGAGCATTTTCCTCACCACTATTTTTACCCTATTTAACCCCAATGATTAGATTACATATTTCTGATAAAATGATGGTTTGATATCATTATTTAGCCTGTCTCTGTCCCTGCTAGGTTGGGAGGTTCGCATGGATCAAGGTGCCATTTATTTTAACACAACTGGTCTCAAGGGATAGTTGATTGACTGAATGAACAGATCTTCACTTGTGGATTTTGCTCAACCTACAATTGTGGGTGCCAACTCATATGCAGAGTTGGAAACTGTTTGCAGCTCTGCCAGTCAGTTTTATGTTCTGCCAGCACATTCTTGGTTGTTGTACATTCCCCACTGATAGGATTTTTCCCAACAGTACTTGGCTTGATTACAGTGTTCATTTAAAAAAAAAAAACATATCTGTTTTTTTTTTTTCCCTGTCTCTACCAAATTTCATTCTCTCAGTTTCTGTACAGCAGGTTTCTGGAGCATCCTGTTGTTACCCATTCCCTCCCGTGTCTCACCCATCCATGTAACTTTGTTATGAGAGGCTGGGAAGCTGGCCAGTTTCCATCATCTTGTTTCTGGTGATCGTGTATTACTTTAGGCATTTGAGTGGTGAACCTGGGCATGCTGCCACAACCAGCAGTGAAGGTGAATGCATTGCAGTGCCAATAAGGACTAAGGCACAGAAATAAATCTATACAGAATTGACTTTGTTGGTGCTTTCTAGTAAAGGAGGAGATTATACATGTAAAATGCCTTGGTAGCAATGAGTGTTATTGTATTACTCGTAGTTCTAGATGAAAGAACACCAATATTCTTCACCTTAACTGCTGTTTTAGCAAGATGTTGATGTTAATGGCAAGTACTATGCCCTTGTTGCATTTCTTGCCCACTTTGGCTGAGGCTAGATAACTGGATGGTATGTGGCACTATAGATCAGTGTTCTTCAAAGTTGGATTACATGTGGATCTCCTGGGAATTTTGATACACTGGGTATGGGGTGAAACTGACCGTTTGCATTACTAACAAGCTCCCAGAGGATCTCACATTGGGCAGCATGAGCTCTTCAGAAAGCAGTGCTGGCTAATGGCCATATTCTTTCTTCATCTTCCTGTCTGTTTGTTTCTCTGACTGGCTGTCTATCATCTATCAATCTATTAATCAACCTATCTATAATTTATCTATCTACTCTCTATTGATTATCTGTCTATCTATCTATCTATCTATCTATCTATCTATCTATCTATCTATCTATCATTTCTCAATCTGTCAGCCTAATTAGGATATCTCTCTCTCCTATCTATCCTATCTATCTATCCTATCTATCTATCTATCTATCTATCTATCTATCTATCTATCTATCTATCTATCTATCTCTATCATCTATCTACCTATCTATCCATCAATCAATCCACCTACATATTTATAGTATATGTGTATCTATCATCTATCCATTTATCTGTCTGTCTATCAATCTGCCTACTTACTTGTCATCTATCACGCCTAAACAATGCCACAGAAGGCCAGAAGATGCCCTGGCACAAAGCGAATAAATCATACAATCAGTGCTTTATGTTAGTGCCGCTTATTATTGATGGTGGTCACATCCCTGAGTTAGTGGTACTTTCTCTCCTGCATGACAAATGGAAAAGGTTGGCCTTGCTGACTAAATCCCTTGATGAAAATGATTTAGTGCAGCAAAACTGCGAATTACTCTTTTAAGGTTGATATTGTTAGCTGAAAAGGAAGTGAAGTTCAATTGTTAAGGACTTAGGAATGTGGTGATTTTCTACCAGGTTTCTTTTGCACTTGACTCTCCAAAATTGGTATTAGAGCTATCAATTGTATTCATGATGTATGTGGACATAGTGTGTTAAGTGCCAGAGGTACAAAAGGTACTAAATATAATACCTTTCTTGGAATATTCTATAGTTAATTCCATCAAATAGACAGTATTTTTATGGCAGGAATGTTTCTTAGTTTTCAGCAAATTTCCAAAATACACACTAATAAGTTCATTAAACATATATCTCTATCATAAAAAAGTTACAAGTTAAGACTATTTTTTTCTTGTAGTGCTAGGGGTCAAACCCAGAGCTTTACACATGTTAAGCATGTCCTCTCTTCATGAAATGTATATTCCTAGCTCTTGTTTTCTTGAGAGAAAGTCTCATTCATGACCAAACCAAACTTGTCTTTAGTTAATTGGTGGTCTTCCCATTTCTTTTTCCTGCATCCCTGAATTGCTGGGATATATGATCTTACCTGGTTAATATGTTGTATTTTAAGGCTATTTGTGATTCACACTTAAAGCATGATTAGTAGAGTTACAAGTAATGCTTTCAGGCCATCTCTAGTCGATACATTATAGCTTCATAATTTGACTTGAAACACAGAATGTGGCCTTGGGCTAAATACTATATGAGCATCATTAATGTCCTATTTGTCAATCCTAAAAAGAATAGACCAGTGTTATTATTATGTTCCCAGGTATAAGACTGTATCTTTAATGGATAGTATCCAGAGTTTGAATGCAGCCATACTTGCTACAAGTATTCTTCTTATAAGAGAGATGAGGGAATAGAGCAAATGACTGGAATATTACATAAAATATACTAAAGGCCAAGAAAATTAATCAAATGTAATGTAGCTATTGACAAAGTGCTACTAGTATTCTACTTATGACCTGCCATTTTTTCTTTAAGTAAAATTTAATTGGAACACAACCAGGCCTATTCATCAGTGAATTATTCATGGCTGCTTTTATGAGATAGTGGTGTCCAGTAGTTGCAACAGACACTCATTGGCCTCCAGACCCTAAAATCTCTGCCTGTGAGAAAATAATTGATGAGTCATTACCATTTGCAAAATGTGTTTCTGATATTTCAGGGCAAGAAACAAAATGATTCTTTCCCATTCATCAGCCATTTTCTTTTGACTATTGCCAGCTTGCTCCTACATTGCAAGGTCATTCAAATACATTCCTCCAATATCTATGTTCTATTTACCTTCCAAACACTCTTGTTTCCTAAGCATTTTGACTTGGATCTTCTTTTGAGGGTGCAGGTATATACACAATCACTGTGGTTTCCTTAGAAATCAGTAGAGGAACACAAGACTTAGTGGACCCAGAGGCTCTTGGACAGAACATCTTAAATTTTGGTGAGCTAGGTTTTGGTCTGGAAGACAATGGACAATAGCTTTGAGTGTACACACCTTCTGGCTTCCTCAAAAATTTACTCCATAAACAGGTTTATGGAAGGAGTAAGTTTAGGAGGCAGAAGTCTCTTCTATAACAGTGGTAATACAAAGGGGTCTTGTTTAATTTGGAAGTTGGGTAAGGTGTCTATAAAGAAAGAAAATGTGTTTGACTAGTCATTGATGATCATGTAGATTTTAGTGCATACAAATGTTAGAGGTTTATTCAAAGGAGAGAAAACATAATGAGCAGAGTCAGGGTGATAATAAAACTAAATACTTGGAGAGAATGGCTAGAAGTTATGGATACATTATACATTTTTAAATATATACAGCTTCACTTTATCTTTGCAGCAAAGCCTTAGTGTCAGTATGGAAAATGTTCTTTTCAGTGAAGGAGAATTTAGGCCATATATCAGCTAAGAATTTAGAAACCTGGATGCTTATTTTAATGTCAGTATTGTTAATAATGTAATGAGCTTTGGGTATTTCTCTTGTCATTTTGGAGGATGGCGCTATTCTATTTGTCTGTTGCTATTGATGTATATGTAGCAGGATCTTGCTTAGCAGCCCAGGTTCCTCTGGAATTCTCAGTAGTCTCACCTCAACCTCCTTAGTGTTTGGACTCCAGACATGTTCCACTATGAAAGGCTGTGGCTGCTCTAATTTTGTGTCTATTATTCTTAACTGTGTGAAGTTTCTCTCTGTAAGTAATAGTAACATTTATATGTTATTAAAGTGTTGGAGTGCAATTTGGGAAGGAAGAAAAAGAAGAATCAGCTCTAAGCTAAGAACTAATGCTCAATGTAGACAGTGGTTCACATTGCCCTTATTTTATGTATTTATTTTACTTTTAGATTTACTTTTTATTTTTTATGAGTATAAGTGTTTTGTCTACATATTTGTATGTGCACAATGTGTGTGTGTGGTGCCTATGAAAGTCAGAAGAGGATCTCAGATCTCCTGGAACTAGTTACAGTTGGTTGTGTTCTGGGAATAGAACCTGGGCGGGTCCTCTGTAAGAGCAAGTGTTCTTAATGTCTAAGCCACCTTTCACCCTCTGGTTGCATTTATATTAAGATTAGGCTTAAACCAAATGACAATTAGTGGAAGAACTGGAATTAGAAACTGCCCACTATGCCGGGCGGTGGTGGCACATGCCTTTAATCTGAGCACTTGGGAGGCAGAGCCAGGCAGATCTTTGTGAGTTCGAGGCCAGCTTGGTCTACAGAGCGAGATCTCAGACAGGCACCAAAACTACACAGAGAAACCCTGTCTCGAAAAACAAAAAACAAAACAAGAAAGAAAGAAAGAAAAAGAAAGAGAGAGAGAAAGAGAGAGAGAAAGAAAGAAAGAAAGAAAGAAAGAAAGAAAGAAAGAAAGAAAGAAAGAAAGAAAGAAAGAAAGAAAGAAAGAAAGAAAGAAACTGCCCACTATGACTTTGGGCTTCCTGTTATTTTCTATCTATGCTACATTTGATTAGCAACAACAAAGTGTCAGGTATGGTCAAGAAATACATTCAGCACTTGGGAATAGAACATGGACCAGACCAATGTTTTCCAAAACTTATTAAAAACAAAAATCTCCTGGATTTTGAACCCTGTGATTCAGGATGTTTTCATTAGGCCTGTGCAAATGCATTTGAAAAGAACCTGTGGAAATTTAGATAAAGGTGATGATTGTGACTCATTTTGAAAAGCCGTGGAATACAACGTGTTTCCACTCCTTTTGAATGCAGCTCTTTGTTGAAGAACTTTAAGTATGCAAAAGCCTAATTTATTTCTTCCAAAATTATAACTGTCTTGCTTGGACCCATTTGCCTTATATGTTCCTATCAAGGTCTATGGAGTGTCCTGTTTGAGCCTGGAGTTGGAGAGTCACTACTTCCCAGGAGGAAAAGACAGTTTTCTGACCTTATCTGATTTTTATCATTGCCATGCTCTAACTCGCTGAGCTAACCAGCCAGTTTTGTTGGAACTCACCATGGAGACAGCTTAATTTTAACTCTGAGAGAACATGGGCTTTTCAACACAAGTTAAATATAGGCTGGCACAGAACATTACAGAAGCATTAGGTCCTCAGAAAATTTATTTAGCTTCCAAACTTTGAGCTGCTGGTAATCATGTATGATGCTCACACCTTCCTCCTGGTCACTCTCACCTTTCCTTCTCCATTTGATCACAGAAATAGAGAAGGTGGGGCTTTATCTGCCCACATTAGAGGTCATCTGCCCACATTAGAGGTAAATTAGAGTATATTACTCTTAAACATTTTCTTGAAGATTAATAGAAAGAAGCCATACATGTTAGGGTCTTATGTTGACTGTAAGCTTTTAGTGTTTGTGTTAACTTTGATGAAAGCATTTGCCTTAAATAAATACCAAAAACATTTTGTAATAAGTTGTATAAAACAAAAGCTTTAAATTTGATGAAATGGAAGGATTTGGTGACAAAACTACTGCATAGTTCCATATGTTTTAGTTCTTTTTTTCTTATGAGTTTGCACACACACACACACACACACACACACACACACACACACACACACACACACACAAACTCCACTTTGAGCAGGTATTTCATTAAAATACACCATTTAAATGTTGAGATACTTTTAAGTAATGGAATTAAAGTGGTACCTTATTCTCCTTCATTGTAGAAGTCCTAGTTAGCAGTAAATTTGTACTTCTGAAGAGAATACTGAATTTTAAAAACCCGAATGATTTCCTGTATATTATAGCTTTGTTATTAAGCACTGATGAGAAAAAAAGCATTACACAGCAATATTAACTAGTACCAAAGTCTATAAAATCTCAGTGAACATCTATAAAATTACAACTGTTATTCCAAAGGTGTGGAGCTTCATGTTAGGTTTTACATTTTCACTATCAAATGTATTTTTGTATACTCAGCCCCATAAAATGAGGTACAACTAGAGAAATAGTAGCCTTATATTCTCCTTAATGACTGCAGTGTCCAGGAGCTGCATTCAGTTCTTCCTCATCACCCAGTATTTACTCTTTATTGGCAGAATTCTGTCCAATGCAGGAGAGCAGATGAACATTTTAAGTGCTAGTAATAATAACAATCTGGCGTTATAGGTTAGTGTTTCACAATAGCAATAAATCAATTAGCAATAGATTAGCAATGTGAAAAAAGCAAAGACAATTTTAAAATTACTTTTATAAGTATTTCTTAAATACTTGAAATGAATATCTTATGTATACATGCACATTAATTTATTAAAGTCTTTGAGTGAAAACTAAGTATAAGAGGAAAATTTAAACGTAGCCCTATAAATAACGAACATGCTTCCAAGTTCTCAACAGGATGATAAAAGCCACAAACAGTTCCTTGCCCTGCTGAGTTTCCATGTGAAGCCAACAGTTCAGCTATCTTCTCAAAGACCATGGAGGCTTGAAGGTCAGATGCTGAACATAGAGGTCACCTCCAGATTCAATTCTTTTATTATTAAATATTTCTTTTATTTTTGAGATTATGATATAAATACATCATTTCTCCTCTCCAACCCTCTCATATATCTCTCCTTGCTCTCTTTCAAATTCATTGCCTCTTTTTTCATTAATTGCTGTTATATACATACATAGTCCTTAATTCTTAAAGATGATCTGCTCACATCTGTGACTGCATCCATTTCTGTGGGATACAATATATTTCTACATTTACATCATTGAAAGTATGGCAACTTAAGAATCATACTATATTATAATCTATTAAAAAACCAAAAGCAGAGAAAGAAGATAGAAAGTATACTGGGGCCCCCTCAAGCTGCATTATACAATAGTTCAAATATGTGAAACAGTTGTGATGATTGTAGATCTTTCTGAACTCCTGTTTATCTATGATGCCTTATTGTATTAGATCTTTTTGTAGTATACTTATTTTCCAAGCCCCTTGCATTTACTATTTGAGAAAGACATACACAGTTTGGGGAATGTGAAGTGATTATAATTTTTATATGGAAATGCATCAGATACATTAATGCCCACACAGATGACATTTACAGTTTTCCCGATGTCTGTTAGTCTTACCATAAAATGAAATTTAAGTGGTCTTGTAAGATAGACTGCTCACAGGCTTTATTGGAGACTTCTTGTCACCTTCTTGTTCTCATAGGTGCTTTACAAATTGCCAATTTGTCCTAGATCTTTGTACAGGTCACAGAAACCTGGATAATTTGTTATGTCCTAGAATTTACATTTTAAAAGTTCCTAGTTGTGCTATTTTCATAACTCTTCACTCATTCGTCACTATTGGAATGGAGTTCTGTGTAAATTAGTTTAAACAACTGCAATATACAAAATAGGTATCTATGGCTAAGTGCATAATAGAAGGCAGTTAGCAAGAATGCATTGAGTTAAAGAATGGAGAATTGCATTGGTTATAGGAAGTGTTTTCTTTCTTTTCTTGGCATAAAATCTGCATTGCTTCTCTCACTCAAAAGATTTCAAGAATTACTTGATAGAACTTTAAACCATTCAATAATATTTAAAATACTCAGAGAATAAAATAGTTCAATAAGCAAAAGAACTGATAATGTTGATGACAAATAAGTGGAAAGGAAGAGAATAAGAGAAAAATAAAATACAGACAAAGGTGACAAGGCAAAAGGTTAATATTCTTAAGTAATAGCTTAGTTTGATTTCATTGCTATTATAAAAACTGTGACCACAAAAAACTTGGGATAGAAAAGGGTTTATTTCATCTTACAGCTTACAACCAATCACTGAAGATGATGATGCATCTATGGTCTGGGAGGAATTCCATGTTAACCCTAACATGTTAACACTCCTAACACTAAGTTATAAACTTCCTTTCAACAAATGATTGCTATTGACAAGTGGTACTACTCACAATACTGTTACATATAGTCACTGTTTAAATTCTATCATATGAAATAATATGTAATACCACTTTAATTTTTTTATTCTGAAAATGTTTTAACTCTTTCATATTATAATAATATCATCGTATCTTTAAAACAAGAAAAACAATAGTACCTTTGTCAAGGCTTAATTTAGAAATTCAAAGAACAGATGCAAAAAGAATAAATGAAGCATAGACTATCTCATTGAGCATTCTCAATAAATGGTAGTTGTTGATAAAGTGTGTTTGGTAGAGTCCTTCACTTTTAAATTGTACTTTGATGTATTCTTAATGTCACCTTGAACCCGAGAAATATAACTTGAACATAAATGTGTCTTTTCTTGAGCTTTGTGTGAAACTGTCACAAAGGAACTGATATTTTCAATTTTCACATATCAATGGATTCCAGTAATTTGCATATTAAGAAGGCAAGTGAGAGAAGAAATGCCTTTCCACATAATGTTTTCCAAAGTGCTCTACCAGTGTTCTCAAGATGAGAAGACAGCTTAGACTCCTGTTTATCAGTTCTCTGTACACACTGCTGCACCACTAGAATTTTTATCCCATTCAAGCATACAGTTCAATTGGGAGGCCACTCAAAAGATGTCAGATTAAAAAATGGTTTATGTCATTCTCCCATGTCTTTGACATCTCCATTTTTTCCCCTGAAACCTACAGGGATAGGGAAACACTCCATGCCAGCACTCCACAAATAGATGTCTTTTTCCCCCCCACACTTGTCTCTTCTAGTATATGATCCTGCTTATCTCCTTGAGGCATTTTAGTAGTATGGTTTCTACAAACATGATTTTATCAAGGATTTTCTTTATACTTTAGAAATGAAAGTGTTATTTCTTTGAGAATAGCTATATCTTACTTATTCAAAGCTTAGAATATATCACTGGATACATGGATAAGTGTATTGACTATTTGGGCTAAGTTAATATTTATTAATTAAGTTACTGTGTGTTCATTGTATCATGTATCATATATAATACACACTAACGTTAGTATCAAAATATACATGTTACCTTCCTATTAATCAACATTGTATAAACTCTAACATGCTTTCATTTAATTTTACATTTCTGTGACCTGGATTCCAAAAGTCATTATAATTATGTTGCATCATTTTTTATAGATAGCAAGGTTAATTTCTAGAAAAAAGTTAAAAATTAATAGGGGAACATAATTATAAAAAATTTTATTATATTTTATTTCATATTCTGAAATTATAAATGTGAGTTCAAATAAAATGCCTATTTGGAAAGTATTTGGAAGGCAGATTCCAAATTAAGCCACTAAAATACTGCAGGAGTAGACTGCAACAGGAATTGGGAAGGTTCCTGTGTTCTATAAGATAGTTGAGTTAATAGTGTAGGTAGTAAAAGTGAGGCTACTTATTGTACAGACCCATCAAAAATGCAAAGCTTTGATTAGAAACATGACTGAGCAATAAATAGCACTTACTGTTCTTCCAGAGTACATGGGGCACATAGTTTCAGAAGGTTTAGTTCATGATCATGATGAGAAGCATGGCAGCAGGCAGACAGGCTTGGTGCTAGAGCAGTAGCTGAGAGCTTACATCATGATTCACAAGCACAAGGCAGACAGAGAGAACTAACAGGGAATGTTGTGGGCTTTTGAAACCTTAAAGCCTACCCCAGTGACATACCTCCTCTAACAAGGCCATACATACCTCTTAATCCTTCTCAAAATGTTCTACCAACTGGAAAACCAGCATTCAAATATACAAGCTCATGGGGGCTATTCTCATTCAAAGCACCACATTCCATTCCCTGATCCTCATAGGCTTGGAGCCATATCATATTTTAAAGTGCACTTAGTCCCACTTCAAAATTACCCATGCTAATTTATAGTCTCAACACGTTTCAAAGTCCAATGTCTCTTTTGAGACTCAAGGAAGTCTTTTAATTGTAACCCCTTGTAAAATTTAAAAAAATAAATAAATAAATACTGAAAGCTTATAATGGCACAGTGAGGAAATACTGGAACAAAGCAAGACCAAAATGCAGCAAAGCAAACTCCAAATCCTGTAGTTCTCTATTCAGTGTCAAAGGGTTTACATGGCCCTTTTCTTCTGGTCTTGTCACTGAGACACACTTTTCTGTCTTTGTCTGATTCGCCTCCTTGTCTATGGCTTTACTTGTCAGGTTTCCCATGGCTCTGTCATCTCCAGTATTTTGACATCTCAGACACGTCCGGACTTCACCATCATAGCTTTATACAATAGACTCTCTGGGCCTCTGTGCGGGTATTCCCTTGCCACATGTCTGGCCTCAGTGGGTCTCCAAAGCCTTGGGGAAAGATTACACAACCCCTTTGCTCCTATAACCTTTATATCTCTAAAGCCATAAACACACAGCTGATATTGCCATGTTTGGCTGCCTGCTTGGGATGGAACTATCCCTATTCTTAAATTGCATTTGGACAAGCTTTGATTTGTTGATACTTTTTAGGAACAAATAATTCCTTAGACCTTTTCATCTTGCAAGTGAGAAGCTTGGTTGAATGGTTTCTTGTCCTGAGAGCATCACTCTCTCTATTCCATTCCTTATTAGACCTTTCATGTCTTTCAGTACAAGCATTGGCTTCAATGTTACATTTTCTGACGCTCTTTTTCTTTTCATGCTGTGCATTTTGTGTTTCTTTTCGTTCTGATTGATCTTTTAAATTGTAGATCTGTGCAAGAATGATCACTATGAATCATGTGACAGAGTCAAAATTAGGCTGTCTTGAAATCTCCTCTACTAATTAAATTAGTACAAAATTCTTCATTTAGCCTTAGGCAGATCCTTATGAGAAGGGAAAAAAAGCAGCCACATTCTTTGCCAAAATATCACAAAAATGGTCTCTAGCCCAGTTGTTAGTTTTGTTCCTCATTGAAATCTCTTGAGCCTGGACTTTATAGTACATATTGCTCTTAAAACCATTGACTTTCAAATTCCCGTGATGGCCTGTTAATCCCTGCTTATAGCATTTAACTACATTCCTAGTCTAAAATTTCAAAGTCTTTCACCTTTCTCCAACATATTTCTATCTTGGTTACTTTTCTATCGCTTTAATAAGACACCATGACCAAGGTAGTGTATAAAAGAAAACTTTTATTGGGGAGTGTGGTTCCAGAGGATTAGAATCTATAATCATCATGGCAGGGAACATGGCAGAAGAAATCAGGCATGGTACTAGAACAGTAGATGAGAGCTAATGTCAGATCAAAATCATGAGTCAAAGAGAATTAACTGACTATGGTGTAGGCTGTAGCAGAACTTTCTTCTCAGGACCATGAGCCAATTAAAGAATAACATGGAGACTTCTTATTATGAAATCTTATTCTTTAGCTTAGGCTTATCTCAACTAGCTTTTATAATTTAAATTGACCCATTTATATTAACCTATGTTCTATCATGTGGTGTTACTTCTCTTCCATTTTGCACCTCCTATTTCCTCTTTGTGTCTCCTGCCTTCTTCTGTGTGCCTAGATTCCCTCTTCTTTCCCTCCCTGCCTATAACTCGTGCCTAGCTATTGGCTGTTCAGCTTTTTATTACACTAATCACAGAAAATACATCTTCACACAGTGTACAAATATGCTAAATTTTCCCCATTTTGTCTAAATAAAACGGGAAGGTTTTAACTCTAACATAAAAAAAAAACTATATACAATTAGAACAATTATCTGGTAAGAATTACATTCATCATCTCCAGTCCATTTGTACTTGACAAATTCAGAGAAAGCACTGTATAATTTATCCAATCTTAATGAATACAAAGTTTATACCTAAACCACCTTTTATCCTAACTTATATTACCATCTTAAAAATATCTTTTTAGACCTTAGATCTAAACAAGTTAAGACAATAATTTCTTAGATAAACAACTTAAGCTTTTATGTTTCTCAACCTTAGAAACTTTCCATCTCTTATGTAAGTTTTTTTTAAGTTGAAGACAAGGAAAACTGTAACTATAACTATCTCATCTTCAACTCCATCAGAGACTTGAGAAGGATATAATATTACCTGAGTAAACAGGAAGTAGAGAGCAAGCAAATTCCAAAACTATAGAAATGACAGGAACATCTGGCTGCCTGGACAGGCAGCCAAAGTTCCTCTGTAATATTAGGGCATCTATCTTGAGCCTACAGGCATAGACTATCTGACAAACTTTTCTGTGAAGCAGGAATTTTGAAGGAGTGTCCTACCTTGTTTTGGCAATGTTTGGAAGTTGCTTTCTTTTGTGGCCTGCTTGTCCAGTTTGGACAGCATACTGTCAGTAATTGAGGCAAGGGCAGTTTCTTGTCCAAATGGCTAGCTTTACCACATTGAATACAAACTCCATATGGAGGTTTTTTGATGACCATCATCATCATCATCCTTTTTTTTGAAGTAAATTGGTGCTGTTAGGAGCAGATGTGTATCACTGTCATGAAAAGCCTTATGTTATTAAAACATTTTAAATGCCATATTATGTAGGTCTCCTAAGTGTTTGAAGATCACCTATCTATCTAAAATGTATCTCTGTTTAACCTTGAAAACATCCCAAACATGACCATAAGTTTGATTGTTATAGCTGACTAATTACAAACCTGTACTTCTTAATTTTACATTGCATTTTTAAATAAGCTGCAAAGATACAATACCTTAAACAAGAATATATGTATATACACACACAAAAAATAATCTTATATTTGTATCAATGTACAAAACTCCACACAAATGTAAAATATTTTAGGCTAGTGATTGTTCAAGTAGATCCAACAATCAGCTCTTTTATCCTATCATTTCTATACTAAATATACCCCTTTGTGTTCAGAAAGAGATCCCTGAATCTAATCTCCTTTGTTTAACTTTTTTCCTGACTATTAAAAATAACAACTTCTAACCACCCCCTCTAAATGATGACAAATATCCATAACCCACCAAATGACAAAAAAACACCCACCCCACCTATTGTGAATGTGAGTGTTGTACACTCCAGACTGTTTCCTGTTGTCTGAGGGTGACAGCATCTTTAGGAGACCTTGACAATATTAGTTTAATGGTAAGTCCTGGGACAGCTAGCTGTATCATTTGTTGTTTAGTCTCTCTGTGATGGGAAAGTACAGAGCTTATCTGAAATCTGGTTGGAGTAGTTTGTGAGGCTGGATCATCTCAGCTAGCAGCTTCAAAGTTAATTTGAGTGTAGAATTTTGAGGATACTGCAACAGAGGCATTCTGAGAGGTTGAATCACCTAGGCTTCTTGTCTATAGTGGTGTTTAGTCCTTTTTCTCTTTCTGAAATCACACAAACGTTTAAAGGTTTTATATATCTCTGTCTATCTGTCTATCTATCTATCTATCTATCTATCTATCTATCTATCTATCTATCTATCTGCATTAACATAGACATGGAATATGAGGTGTACACAAGTCAGTTAAAGATGATCTTTTTAATGTTTGGGAAGGTAAAAGGCTTTTGTTAACTTTGCAAATTTGTTTGGACTATATAATAAAACTCTATAATAAAACTCTATCCATGCCATATGAAAGGATGGCATGTAATAATAATTCACAAGGCCTATGTAGCCAACAAAATTGATGATGTCATATCCAGTCTCAGAGCTGTTCCCATGTAGAGGGATCCACATATACCTTCCTTACCTGTCCTGTAGTCTTTCTTGCTTTACTTTTTTATGTTGGTAGTCAAGATTTTCAGGATGTCTCCCCCAATCAAATCTGATCTTTATTAATTTTGAAGAGAACCACGATGTTTTTGTTTCCAGTGGAAACAAAGGCATAACTTCTCCCCCAACACAACATATTTTCTGGCTTTCATTCTGAAGTTAAGTGGATATACAAGGCCCAACATTGGGTGGTGTATGTAGCAAGCTTTCTTGTCAGGACACACCAGCCTGTAAATAAAGACAGAGAACTCTTATTAATTATGAAAGCTTGGCCTTTAGCTTAGCCTTGTCTCAATTAGCTCTTATGACTTAAATTAACCCATTTATATTAATCTACATGCTATCATGGGTGTTACCTCTCTTTCATCTTCCATCTCCTATTCTGTGTCTCCTGGATTCTCTTGTGTGCCTAGGTTTCCTCTCCTCCTCCTTTCTCTCCCTGGAAATCCTGCCTATACCTACTGTCTAGCTATTGGGCATTCAGCTTTTTATTACACTAATCATAGCAAATACATCTTTACACAGTGTACAAATATCCCACAGCAGTGGGCTTTTAAAACCTTGAAGCCCACTGCTCACCTCCTCCCACAAGGCCACATGTCCTAATCCTTCTTCCAAAGTTCCACCAACTAGGGATCAAATATTAAAATATAAGATCTTATGGGTGCCATTCTCATTCAAGGTACCACACAAGAAAACTTAAGTTTATAGTATGTTGTTGAGTTCTGTTTGGCCTTGCTCAAATTTCAGTGGGGTGCAATAAGACAACATGGAAAGAATATCTTTGATCAAATGTACCTATTTGATATAACTTATGATATAAGTTTTGAAATAAAAATGTTTAGCATTTTTGAAATATTCTTATGAAATTATAACCTGAGTTCTGAAATTATCTTACATTGCAGTTGTCAGTGGCATCTTCATTGCCAAAGTCGCTTGCCACTTCCCACCCCCAAGATTCATTCATTTCAGTCTCTGTGTAACTGTTTGTGCTTGGATGTATATAGGTGTAACAAATGTGTGCCATGCCCATGGATGACTGAAGAGGACCTTGAATCTCCTGAACCTGGAGTTATAGATAGTTGTGACCCACCATGTGATGCTGAGAATGGAACTTGGGTCCTCTGCAAGAGCAGCCAGTTCTTTTATTTACTGGCTGCCTTTCTATCCTCTCTTGTCATGTTTTAATTGGTTGTGCAGCATGATATCGTGCTTAGCTATTGGTTTATTTCCTTTGGAAGAATACTATGAAATAGTCTGTAAAAAAGCAAGATTTTTTCCCAAATACCTTTGGTAAAGTACATTCTTAATAGACTTAAGCATAAGTAAAGAGTTTGAGAGGCCTTGAAGATAACAAAGCACAAGCTGGGAGCTGGAGAGGTGGCTCAGTAGTTAAGAGTTGCTTACTGCCTTTGCAGAATATCTGAGTTTGGTTGGGTTGTAAGGCTCAGAACTACCTGTAACTCTAGGTTCAGGGGATCAGATTCTGATCATACTTTTACACACACACACACACACACACACACACACAAACACACACACACATAAATAAGAAAGCACAAGTAGATTTTCAATCTAGTGTCTTGTATTAGTGTCTTGTATTAGATTTAACAAAGGGCAGTCTTTTCTATAATGTCTTAAACCACTGAACTTTACAAAATGCTATCTTAGGTGCCCAAGAAGATGGCATAAACTTTAGTTTGTCTATGTATTTTTACAGAAATGAATCTAAGTATAAAAACTACATTATCCCAGGAATATACTGCATTTTATATTTCATATAGCCATCATCTCACTTGAGAGCATCTCTTGTTTCTTTACTGTAACCGCAAGACAGCTTCCTCTCTGGAATTCTGCTTTCTTTCCAGTGATTGACACCCATCTCTGTTTTTAATTTTATGCCTCACCAGAAGTTCTTGATACTATAGTTAATTTTTACTTCTCTAGGTGGATAGTTTGAAGCATATGGGATATGAAGAGCTCTATCTACCTCAAGATTACAGGTGTTCTTGCCTTTTAAAGATATTCCAACATTTCTTTCAAACTTTATTCTATTTCTTTCATCTTGGATTTTGATGGGTCAGTGAACCAAAGACTAATCCATCCCATGATCAGGACAAGTCTCTCTCTCCCAGCAGTCCCGCCGCTTAGACCCCAATAAAGTAAACACACAGAGACTTATATTGTTTACAAACTGTATGGCTGTGGCAGGCTTTTTGTTATCTAGTTTTTTCCCTTAAATTAACCCATTTCTATAAATCTATACCCTGCCATGTGGCTCGTGGCTTACCGGTATCTTAACATTTACTTTTCATGTTGGCGGCTGGCAGCATCTCTCTGCCTCAGCCTTGCACTTCCCAGAATTCTCCTCTCTCCTTGTCTCACCTATACTTCCTGTCTGGCTACTGGCCAATCATTGTTTTATTTATTAACCAATCAGAGCAATACATTTAACATACAGAACATCTCACAGCACATCCCATGGTTTTTTTGGGTGTGTGTGTGTTCAAAGAGGGAGTAATCTTCAAATAGATTTAGTAGATGAGTGACATATTTTTATTCCAGCCTTCCAATTTAATATACAAGAAAAAATAGAAAATTTGGTTTTGTACAATAAGAGTCTGAAAATATTTGGACCATTATATAGTTGAGACTGCATTATCTTTATTTATCTTTGATTTTATATCATTTTACCCTGAATCCTCTATCATTGCATATCATTTCCCTCCTTATCCATTAATCTCTAGCCACAGTCTACAATTTTCCTGCTCTCCAAGTTGTGTATTCTTTGCAAAAAAGATCTAGTGATAAATATTCTCTCCATCACTTTTATTTTGGAGGGAAGGCATGATGGTTTCTGGGCCTCATTGGATGCTTGCCCAGATGTGTATATAAATGGCCTTCATTGGACTTACTTGATTATTAAAAAAATGAAGTTATCAGAGAAACTGGAGATATGTTTGGGGAGTCTGCAGGAGAGAACTGGGTAGAAATATGACCAAGAAGCATTGTATATATGCATGGAATGAAAGTAAATTGTTTTAAAATCCTTTCCTTGGATAAGTGTTCCCTGAATAACAGAATAAATCATCTGACTATTACTTTAATGCCACTGGCCCTTATTTTATTCTGCACATAGCACTTACTGTTATCTAAAATCATGGTGTTTATTCATCCATTTATGTTTTTCATCGAGTGTCAAGGGTACAAAAGAGATGGGATATTATCTGTCTTGTTCTCCAACACATCCATAGTATAGTGCCAAGGAAATAATACAGTTTGCAGAAATATTTGCTGAGTGGATGAGTGAACACACACTGAAGTTCTCATATTTCTCAAATTCTCAGTTATTTCTGGTCCATTTTTTTCCTTCCTTGTTTTTGGAAACTGCAGTTATCCTTTGGATCAGCCTTTGTATGGTTTCAAACCCTCTCCCATTGTTCTTAACCACTTCCACATCATCCTATTAGTGATGTACCTTTCCTTTTTTTACGTGTACTTCTTAAGGGCTTCTGAGGTCCTCAGTCAGGCTTTCATGTATCTTTGTATAGCATACCAACTTGAAGACTACATACTTTTTAGACTTATATTTGTTATTTCCAAAGCAAATCCTTTCTATATAGTCTTTTGAAACTATACCAAACTGACTTCTCAGCTTTCATGTTCCTATGTCAGCAAAAACTGTCAGCTAAGTGCTTGTTTGCATATTGTTCAATGTGTGTTCACATTATTCTCTTTTATTTATTTATTTTTTTTAATTTAATTTAATTTAATTTTACAATATAATTTAATTCTACATATCAGCCACGGATTCCCTTGTTCTCCTCCCTCCCACCCCGCCCCCTTCCCCCCAGTTCATCCCCCATTCCCATCTCCTCCAGGGCAAAGACTCCCCTGAGGATTGAGATCAACCTGGTAGACTCAGTCCAGGCAGGTCCAGTCCCCTCCTCCCAGGCTGAGCCAAGCATCCCTACATAAGGCTCTGGTTTCAAACAGCCAACTCATGCACTGAACACAGGACCCAATCCCACTGCCTGGATGTCTCCCAAAGAGATCAAGCCAATCAACTGTTTCACCTATTCAGAGGGCCTGATCCAGTTGGGGGCCCCTCAGCCTTTGGTTCATAGTTCATGTGTTTCCATTCGTTTGGCTCTTTGTCTCTGTGCTTTATCCAACCTTGGTCTCAACAATTCTCGCTCATATAAACTCTCCTCTTTTTCGCCAATTGGACTCCCGGAGCTCCACCTGGGGCCTGACTGTGGATCTCTGCATCCAGATCCCTCAGTCATTGGATGGGGTTCCTAGCATGACTATTAGGATGTTTGGCCATCCCATCACCAGAGTAGGTCAGTTCGGGCTGTCTTTCGACCATTGCCAGCACTCTACTGTGGGGGCATCTTTGTGGATTTTTGTGGGCCTCTCTAGCACTTTGCTTCTTCCTATTCTCATGTGGTCTTCATTTACCATGGTCTCATATTCCTTGCTCTCCCTCTCTGTTCTTGATCCAGCTGGGATCTCCCGTTCCCCCAAGCTCTCTTTCCCTCGACCCTTGCCCTTCATTACCCCCACTAACGCCCAGGCTGTCCATGTAGATCACATCCATTTCTCCGTCATTGGGCGATCCCCGTGTCTTTCTTGGGGTCTTATTTTCCAGGTAGCCTCCCTGATGTTGTGAGTAGCAGTCCAGTCATCCTTGTTCCACATCTAGTATTCTCCTATGAGTGAGGACATACCACATTTGTCCTTCTGAGTCTGGGTTACCTCACTCAGGATGATTTTTTCTAGATCCATCCATTTGCCTGCAAAACTCATGATAACATTGCTTTTCCTCTGCTGAGTAGTATTCCATTGTGTATATGTACCATATTTTATTTATCCATTTTTCAGTTGAAAGGCATCTAGGTTGTTTCCAGGTTTTGGCTATTACAAACAATGCTGATATGAACATAGCTGAGCAAATGCCCTTGTGGTATGACTGTGCATTCCTTGTGTATATGCCCTTGTGTATAGCTGGATCTTGGGGGAGATTGATTTCCAATTTTCTAAGAAAGTGCCATATTGATTTCCAAAGTGGTTGTACAAACTTGCATTCCTACCAGCAGTGAAGGAGAGCTCCCCTAGCTCTACATCCTCTCCAGCATAAGGTGTCTTCAGTGTTTTTGATCTTAGCCATTCTGACAGGTGTAAGGTGGTATCTCAGAGTTGTTTTGATTTGCACTTCCCTGATAATTAGGGATGTTGAGCAATTCCTTAAATGTCTTTCAGCCATTTGATTTTCCTCTGTTGATAATTCTCTGTTTAGTTCTATAGCCCATTTCTTAATTGGACTGTTGGGCATTTTGATGTCTAATTTCTTGAGTTCCTTATATATTTTGGATATCAGTCCTCTGTCAGATGTGGGGTTGGTGAAGACTTTTTCCCATTCTGTAGGCTGTAGCTTTGCCTTGTTGACCATATCTTTTGCTCTACAAAAGCTTCTCAGTTTCAAGAGGTCCCATTGATTGATTGTTTCTCTCAGTGTCTGAGCTACTGGTGTTATATTTAGGAAGTGATCTCCTATGCCAATGTGTAAAATACTACTTCCTACTTTCTCTTCTAGCAGGTTCAGAGTAGCTGAATTCATTTTGAGGTCTTTGATCCACTTGGACTTAAGTTTTGTGCACGGTGATAGATATGGATCTATTTGCAGCCTTCTACACATTGAAATCCAGTTATGCCAGCACCATTTGTTGAAGATGCTTTCTTTTTTCCCTTGTACACTTTGGCTTCTTTGTCAAAAATTATATGTTCATAGGTGTGCAGATTAATGTCAGGGTCTTCAATTCGATTCCATTGGTCCACATATCTATTTTTATGCCAGTACCAAGTTGTTTTTATTACTGTAGCACTATAGTACACATTATTCTCTTAAGCAGACAGAATATCTTCAGAGCAAAAGTTCCCTGTCCTAAATTTATTTACTCAAACATAAGATTAATTTAAAAATTGCTTATTAATTTTATTTGGTTTAAATTGCATATATATATATATATATATATATATATATATATATATATTTGAAAAATTTGCTATGTCACAATGAAATGCCCTCTCTAAATAATGTATATTGATAATGTAGCACTGGTACTTATAGTTTTAGGGAAGCCACTTGTGTTATGTACAAGAATTAGGGAGGAAGAGGTGGTGGTAAGTTGTTATTCTCTCCCTCCTTATTATCTCCTTGTTTCTACATGATTTAACAGTTTTTCCTTACTGGCTACATGTTCATGCTATTGAATATACACGGAGGACAAAATACAATATCTAGGCATGGGTTTTCCCCCTTCATTGTGTGGATCTTGGCGATCAAACTCAGGTTCGTAGGTTTCAAGGCAGAACACTTTATTTGATGAGCCATATCACCATTCCTCATTTACTTTCTGTTTTCTCATCTACTTTCTTTTGAAAACAAAAATTCTATAAGTCTGCTATACGTAGTTGATTAAATTTAAAAAAAAGTGGAAACCTTGAGTAAATTCTCTTTTTGAACATTTTTATATTTAGTGATCAAACATAAGAATGTATGATTTTGATGATCTAGACAAAAATAATCTCCTTAAAATATTTTATATATAGTATTATGTCCTTTTCTCAAATATAGTATTTCTTCATATTAATATTGCCTAGGAAATTCATGTTGGTTTAATAAATTTAAATGATACAAAATTATACTGAGTAAAAGCATTAAGTAATTTACCTGTTTCAGTTGTACTTGTGACACATTTATTTCTCTAATATAAGATTTATTAGTGAGTTAAAAAAGAAGCAAAATCGAACACAACAATGGTACTATACAATGCCCTACTAAAATTTTATCTGTGTGATCATAAATCCATTTATGATTTTTATTACTCAGTCAGTAAAGCAGTTCTGTCAGCAAAAGTAGGTTATATCTATATTACAAAGTTTATGAAAAAAGCCAAAGAATCTGTGAAAATTCTTATGTTATGAGGCAAAATGCTACTGCATAACCAAGCATATTAGTGAAAATCACAACTGTTTTCTGTGAATTAAATCACTATTCAACCTCAACATTTATCCACAGATTTTAAACAGCAAAATTCTATTTTTTTTTTCAAGATTCAGCTGAAGGATATACCACTAGATATCCCATTATTCTCTAATATTTAAGTTTCTGGCCTGATTTAGGTTTTGTAAAGAAACAAAAACTTAGCTCCTCCTCAAAGCTAGTTATCTATTGTGTAATAGTGGCCTTATACCTTAGAGTTGAGAGTTAAATAATTATTCATAAAAAACGGGATATATGCTGGCTAGTTTTATGCCAACCTGAGATAAGCTAGAGTCATCAGAGAGGAGGGAGTCCCACTTGGAAAAATGCCTCTATAAGACAGAGCTGTAGGCAAGTTTGTGAGATACTTTCTTTATTAGTGATTGATGTGGGAGCGTCCAGCCCATTGTGGGTAGTGCCATCCCTTGACTGGTGGTCCAGGGTTCGATAATAAAGCAGGATGAGCAAGAAATGAGAAGCAAGCCAGTAAGCAGCATCCCTCTGTTGCCTCTGCATCAGCTACTGCCTCTTAGGTTCCTGCTCTGTTTGAGTTCCTGTCCTAACTTTCTTCCATGATGAACAGTGATATGGAAGTGTAAGCCAAATAAACCTTTTCCTCCCCAACTTAATTTTTGGTCATAGTGTTTCATCTCAGGAGTAGAAACTCTAACAAAGACAAGATATAAGATGAATATTTTCAGTCCATGAAAATTGTCAGAAAAATCTACCCATTTGCCAGTATTTTTAACCTTCCTATTACAGAAACAAACATTTTTTTTCACTTCAAGCAAAATTAATTCTTAATTCACCTTTGGAATCTATCTGTCTGACTGTCTGTCTATCTGTCCATCCTTCCATCTGTCTAACCATCTATCCATCTATCCATCTATCTCTCTCTATATATATCTATCTACCTATCTTCTTCCTTTTAGGTTGTGGCCCTTATGCTAAACTTATCCTCTGGGTTTCCTTATATGGGTCATTCCATAAAAATACCTATTTGAGGACTTGTCAAGTTAGATTCTCTGAGAGAGCCATTGGACTGTTTATGCATCCTTCGTCCTTGTCAACATACGATATTTTCATTCATTGTCCTTGTACAGATCATGGAAAGAATCGTTATGTATGGATAAAGTTATGGATTTTGTTGTACCAGCTCCTAAACTTGGAGAATTTATTGCAAGGATGTTTCATTATGGCCTGGCACTAGGTAGGAAGCTGTTATCAGTAAATCAATTTATGTTACTCAGTGTGTCTCATGCAGCAAGACAGACAGCATCAGGCTAGAGGCTTTGAGAAGGCTGAGTGTCTCAGACGCTAGTGATATTTAAAGAGTATCTTTATTGCCTGCCTACATTGCACTGTGCCAGTAGAAACGAGAATAGAAGAAAAAGAGAAGGTTGGATTATTGGTTAAGAAATGGCTTTTTACTCTTTCATACCTTTTATCTCAAAACTGAAAATCTGGCTTTGGGGAATTAAGCCCTGGCTTCTAAATGACAAAGTAGAGCAGCATCTGCAAAGTCCTATGTTCAGACATGTCCCGAATGCGTATCTATTTCTTTGTTGTGGATCATTTACTGATTGTATGAATAGTTCTACATATCTTTTAAGTTAATAAGCAGTATGGGGAGAGCAGAAAAGGAAAGACCTTTGATGCTGCGCTTTAGAAACCCTTAGTGTCAACTAGAACTAAGAACGTTTGGTACTTCTTTTGTTTCTTACTGAGATGCCCTGTTAACACAAAGTCACAGGCTTTAGCCATTTCCCTTTAACTCTACAAGAAGAAAAATCATTTGAACACTGTATGCATTTTAGGAAGACTTCAAAAAATAAGGTCAACTTTTCCAAATGTGTCCATGTCACTTTCTGCTTGTCCTGTCTTTTCTCCATTCTCAAATTTGCTCTCCTTTAGTTGGAAATTAATTGTGAATATTTACAGTAGGATTAGAGATAAATTGACTCTCTTCCTTTTTAAAATTCTTGTCTGAGACAAATGGAAAACTCACTTTATACCATATAATGGGCTATGTCTGATTCCTGTTCTTCTCGGTTATCAATTTACTTTGTGAAGGCACTCTCCAAAAATAGTCTCCTGATTTCCCACGACATTACTACTATTGAGATTTCATTATATGTTAGGCAAAACTTGCTCAGACAAATGTTTACTGAGTCGTGATGAAATGGTGACAATTGTACTCCTGCCCCAGCCTACTAATAGACACTTGCAAATGATGGCCCTCCAAACCAAATTCATTGCAACACCTGCACAAACAGCTCGTAACACCCTATTGACCCTCCTATGTGCTGTTTCTTTTTCTCATCATTAGACATGTTCCCATCTTCTTGAAACCTTTCTAGTACTCACATCACACAAAACTTAAAATCCTCTATCATCAACTTAATGCTGCTTTAATCTATATATTCTTCCACCACCTCTCCCTTATTTGATTCATGATTTTGTAACCTACAGCACAAGACAAAGTATTAGATTATATGATCATATATATTATTCATGCAGTTGTTTATTTTTATTATTTTCTTTTGATTCCTTACACATTTTACAGTCCTTAGTGAATCCAATCTAAGTTAATATTTCACTCTTAAATATTGTATTGTACCCTTTCTCACCTTTCTTTAGAATAATTATGACACTGTGAATGAGGCAAGCTTACTCATCTTCTCTGTGGAGCTTGCCATGCATACTACTTTGGTTGGAACATAAATATAAATTCCATGAATCATAGGACTGGGAAGTCCTACCTGCATGTGAGCAAGAAGCACCAGTCTTTCCAAGGTAACTTGTTACTTGGATAGATCTGAGGATATTAATGATGAAAAGGAGTGGCCAGAGGAACGACTTTTCCCTTCTCAATTGCAGCACTGTAAGTAAGTGACTTCTGGTAGATCAAATAGACTATTTTGGGGATTCCTGCTCACCCATCTCCTCTGTGTTTTCGGAGCTGCTGTAGAGCTGTTAGAACAGTGAACTGACGCTTTTTGACTTGCCAAACAGTGGGAGCTTTCTATTTAAATAGTTATCCCTTAGAAGAGCTATATTAGGGAGCTCAAAGGAAAGGATTTAAGGGCCCACACAGAGTAGAGAGGCAGCAGATCAGCCACCTACTGAGTCCTTGTTCCTTCCAATGCTTCAAACTACATATTTGTAAGGCAGACGACCTCCTGCTCACTGAACTGTGTGCTCCTTGCCTGCCCTTTTGTGTTTAGCAAACACATGGGAAGGACAGGTCTTTGCTGCTAATGTGGCTTTCCTTGTTTGTGGTAAGTGATACCATACAGCCAAGTGGGCAGAGATCCAGGTGTGTTGCTGGCACCCAGGGATGTGACCATAAGAAGAAATGCTTTTAGAGCAGAGACACTAAAATATTACACAGTTAGAGAATATGTAAAATGACACTAGACTAAGAACTCAAAGAAAATCATTTAAAAAATTAAACTAACCTTTCTTGTCCTTTCTTAAATGGATTCATTTAACTTCCAATTAGTAATCAAGTTTATCATTTAATGATAGGGGATCTTCTTTGTCCTTTATTGTGGCCACAATTCCTTTATTTGCCTAGTTTTTAAAGCTGTTAGAAATTTAATAACTTCTTCGAGAATCAATTGCATTCTCATATCCAATTTACTTTACTTGTACCCATTCCATTCTTCTACACTAAGGAGAGAGAGAAAATATGTTAGCACCAGGAAGCTCTCTGTCCTAACAGATGAAGGCTTCTTTTCAAATCTCATTGAAACCTGACATTCAGAAGTAGGCCAAAAAATAGGCCTAGATATCCACTCAGCTATCTCTTTTTGTATTATCATTAAACATCTCTTGAAAGTAGCTGGTTCCTTGATGGGCATCATACATTCTTAGACTACGTTTTTAGTTTTTGTTTGTTTTTGCCATTCTATGCATATTATTAAGAATGCCTTAAAAATAAAAAAATATAAACTCTTTCAAGATCCAGATCTAACCGATATTACTATGATGTCAACTATTCTCCAACTCCCTCTCTTCTTTTTAAGTGAATGTAGGCTAAGCCTCTCTTTTCAGTCCTTTCTGCCCCTCTTTTTTCTGTAATTATTATATACCATGACTTACACATCTTTCAAGAGCTAATTTCTTCCTTGTACTGGCTTCAGCACTTTAAAACGGGGGAGTTCCGAGGTCTGCTCTTTTGCTGCTCCTTTGCAGTACTTCTCTAATTTAGTGTGTCAAACTTACCCTACCCTCTCATCTGGTGTCATTGGGATGGAAATATTGTCCCCCTTGGGAAGGATTAACAGGGTGACTCATTTTAACAGCCAGTAATGTGAAGCTTAGGAGTTTTCAAAGTGCAGGGGACATTTCTATACACTACCTGAAGCCACACACAGCTGCTATTCTGGTCTTAGCGTTTTGTCCTTAGCTGCCCTGAAGACCAATGATCCCTCCCTTTTTGTTTTGATCCCTTCTGTTTTGTTTTAATCACTGCACTGCTGGTACCTCTCATCCTGTGGTGACTAGACCTATAGAAAAATTTAACACAGTGAGGTAAGGTGGCTTGCTAAGACTAAAAGAAGCATATACTTTTAGTTAGCCTGAATTTGTAAGGGATGGTACACTTTCCCATTCCAAGGGGTACATCATATTTTCTTGGCTTTGTATCCTCCCAAATCAAAATAGATAACACAGGAGAAGAAGCAGAAGTTGTCAGCTATATGGTTTGTGGATTCAATTGTTCCTACATGGAAAGATTTATGAGATGTGCATTTTAACCAGTTCTTGGTTCATGACTCCCTTTAACAGAATCGAGAAGAAGAAAAGGTGAGGCAAACGTGAAAGAAAATGGCCTAGGCTGTTCAACCTTGTGTTACAGATAAAAATTTAACCAAGGTAAGTTGAAGAGGTATAATCTTAAGACTTGAAAACTCCAATTTTAAAGGACAAAATGCAAAGGTCGGGAGTCAATTCAAAGCAGCAAGTTTACGGAGACCTCCTCCTTTGCTGCTCGCTGATGCAGCTCTTCTGTGGAATAGAAATTTAAATAGAAAACTCACACTGCTTGGGAAGCAAAAACATTAAGACATTGCTTTAACAGCTTTCCAGATTTTGCCATTTCCATCCTACAGTGCTAAGAAGTGAGCAGTAATCTCTGGGGTGGGAGCACGGCCCACGGTCAACACCTATGCTCAGTCTGTGCTTCTTGCGCTTTCGCTTTTCATTTTCCTTAATCAATATTTACCATGTGACAATCACAGCTTCAGTGGCTTCTGTTCTCTACTGATCTTTCTGTTGCCAGTATTTCAGACTTTCAGTCATTTCCTTGTGTATAATAATTTCTATGATAATTCTTCTTTTATGAATAGCCACCTCAATTATACCTAATTTTTAGGATCAGGTGCACATTTAAGAAACTGAGATTTATTATTCATGATTGACATTTAAAAATCTCTTCCAGTATACTCTTGATTTACTAGGTCATGTCATTTTCTTTGTTGCTTTTTTTAAACAACACTATTTCAGGTAATTGTCATTTACAAGGTTAACTACTGCTGTGCAACAAACCACAACACAATGTAATCTATTAAGCGTTAAGCTCACCAGTTCTTCTGGCTTGTCTGGGCTCCAATGATTTCACTGGAGCTTTGCTTTGACAGTTGTGTGGTGGCTAAGGATGACTGATCTGCGACAATTTCAGTCACATGCCTGGGAGTTGGCTGTCTGTCAGCTAGGCCATGTGTCTCTAGTGATCCAGCAGGTTTGCTTGAGCTTGTTTTCTCACAGTGTTCATAAGGTTCTGGTGGAAAGAGGACAAAGAAGGCATGCGTTTTCTTGAGCCTAGACTTCTGTTGACTCAAATGAGCCACAGGCCTACCAGAGTCAAAGGGAAAGCCATTTAGCTCTGTCTCTGTATTGAGAAGAGTTGCGAAACTGCAGGGTTGTAGAGATCAGGAAAGAGTTCTGGTTCTTTTGCCATTTCCTCCATGTACTTAAGCTTTATCCATGACATAGCTGTCACAAGTAATTCCTTTTGGGGAGCAATTGTTTTGATATGCAGGAAATACTGATCCATCATAATTATGAAGAAAATTGCATCACAGAAAGGATTATTTGGGCATTATAGTTCTTCAGAAGAAGGAAAATTGCTGCCGTCTTAAGCGGAGTGTCTTAAGGACCCATTTTCATTTCTTAAGTGAAAGATTTTTACTCTTCCCACTGTGGACTTTAGTGTTACTTTAATTAATGTGACTCCAAATGAAATGTGTTCAATTGCATTAAAAATATGGTACAGTTTCTTACTTTGTATCAAGCACCATTCTCTGATATAGGCATACAAAAAAGTGTTCTATGCTCGATTAAGTTTTCTTATTATTATGAACTGTAAGTGTTTATTATTATGAACCTGGTACTGTCTGGTCTAAAAACCACACTATTCTTTTAAGAGATCTTTTTTTTCTCTCTCTCTCAAAAAGAAGTCAATTTTATTCTTCCTCCAAAGAGAATAATTTATTAACTGTGTATGATCTCCAAATACATTTTTCTTTACTAATGTCACCAATAACTATACCTTCTGAAATATTAATGCATCTATCCAATTCTGTGACTAGTTAGAGAATTTTTGAGGTGTTTAGTAGTTAGCCTCTTTTGGGGGAATCATTTTATCCTAAGGAAAGAGCAACAAAAATATTTATATTTTAAATAATTCTTGTTTCCATTTTACAAAATCAAAATGCTTTGCACACAATTATTAATAGTAATGCATTATATTTGTCACTACCAAGGGGACAAAATTACTTAATACCACAAATTCAGTGAGTTTACATCATAAGTGTACCTTGTAGTATACACTGAATAGAAAGGCAGAAGAACTAACGATATAAAAAGGAGAAATATGCATTTTTATTTTTGACTTTGTTTTAATAATAATTTAATAATATATAATATACTAAATGATAAGATATAAGAAATACAAGGTTTGTGGCTTGAAAAGACTTTAATGGCTTTGTGGTGTAGTCCTGTTTGAAGGCCCTTCTTCCAATGATGGAGAACTTACTATATAGAAAAAATGCAAGTCCATTGCTGAGTGGCATGTTGAGTGGTCATCCATGGAAGTGTTTGAGAAAAAGCTAATTAACAATAAGAGAACTCACTCCATGTCATCCATGGAAGTGTTTGAGAAAAAGCTAATTAACAATAAGAGAACTCACTCCACGTCATCCATGGAAGTGTTTGAGAAAAAGCTAATTAATAATAAGAGAACTCACTGCATGACAACACTTTTGTTTTCAAGAAAAACATAGTCTTCTTTAGATAAAAATAATTACAATGAACTATGAAATATGCAGAAATATACATATATAGATAGAAGATTGTCTCAATTACTTTATTCATTATTGTGTTAAAATATTCGAAAAAAGAATGACTTGAGAAGGAAGGCTTTATTTTAGCTTACAGTTTTAAGAGATGTAGTCCATTACAAGGAGAAGTCATTGCTGTAGGGACTTGAATCACGTGATCACATTGTATCCCATAGTCAGGAAGCAGAGAGTAATGAATGCTTGTCCTAGGCTTGACTTCCCCTTTTTTATTTAATTCAGGACCTTAGTGTATAGAACATTGCCACCCATCCTGGACAAATTTTGCTTCAGTTAACCTAATCTACATAATCCCTCACAAGCTTGTTCATAGGCTTATCTTCTAGATAAGCCTAGATTTTAATAACTTGACAATCCAGATTAGCCACCACAAGGACATAGAGAACAGTCAATTTGTTTTTCAGTGTAATGGTGAGAATCTGGTAATTATCTGCATAGGGAGGAGAGCAAACATGCTTGATGTTATCACCTGAAACAGGAAAGTGCTAAGAATCAGGATTACTGCAAACTTACCAGAACACTGTGTCCCATAGCATTCAAGGACTAATGCCACTTTTCTTTCTCAGATGAAATCCTATCCCTGGCCCATGACTGAAATACAACTTGGACATGAAATGAGCAATTGCCCGGGCATTTTTTGATGATATGCATCCATGGCAAAAGAGAGACTCTAAATTGGCTAACATGTTTTCTTTGCAGCCATCCTTTTCACCTTGTTACAGGCTTGAGCAATGTGACAAATTAGTATTTTATATTACACATAAATTTGATCCTGCTTCTCAGCAAATTTCTTCCTAAATTTTTCCAGTTACCTGATGTGTTAAAAAACACACAGGCAAAACTCGCTTGACTAATTCTAGGAAGATTATTGTTACAGTAGGAGGCCATATTAATAAATTAACAACAATATAAAATAATACCTATACCAGAGACTGAAGACAGAGAAATCAATATCAAGACACACTTTTCTATCTTCTGTATCATGGGCTGATTCCCAGTCAGTGATATATCTACTTTTTTTGTTTCATTTGTTCTCATCCTCTGGCTGATCTTGGTTTCATTTTTGTTTCAATTTCCCCTGGCTTTCTGTCCAGATAGTATCTATTTCGTATCCCCAAACCTTAATTTACGCCCTATCATTCTCTTACTGGAGTAGCTACCACAATAATCCAGCCAGGGTATTTCTAATCAGTTTCTTCCAAGAGCTTTTTTGAGGCTTATTTGATCATCATCAAGCAGATAGTTGTCTATCCTTTGCTCTGGGTTAAAAGGCAAAGCAGAGTTGGAACACACAGATTTGGAAACCATACTGTTGCACTGCCACCACCCCACCCCTCAAGCATATCAGTTGCATCTGGGAAAATTTTTTGTCTCTATAACCTTGTAGGCAACACAGGGTACTTCTTCAGAAACTTGAAAGTATTCCTACTTCTAACTTATCTTTTTTCCCCATTCTGATCCTTTTTCTAATTCAAGTTTCCCATTCATATATTGCAGCTCATCTGTTCTATGAATTTTAAATGAGATAAAAATAATTCTCGAGCTAGATAATTCATATTAGGTTTGGAGAGAGTGATCTGAGATTACAGAAGATTCATTATAAAAATATCTTTATATATGAAGATATTTCTAATGAAAATATACATGGAATTATTATGTAGGGGTCATAGGCACTTCTATGAATTAATTACTTCACAGAGGTTGGTTAAATGCTGATTCCTCAATGATTTCTTTGGTAGATCTTGTGTTCAAATAGGTGAGATAGGATTTTAGTTTAAGTTGCCTAATAATCAGGATTGAGACTTGAATTCAGATGCAGATTTACTTGGAGACTAAAAATTCATGAATCAACCTGTTCTATTTGACATCAAATCTATCCCCCATTGAGTATACCTAGCCCAAACATTGTTTACCATTTTGTACCTCCACTATTTGAATAGGGTCTGATAGCTTCTGACATTGTCCCAATCGTGATAGGAGAGAATACAATAGATAGTGTGGGAATGGCATTGACATGAATGTTCCTTCCATCAACCTATAAACTTAAAGTTCAATAAAATATCTTCAGAAAAAAAAAACAGCCTGGTGGTACATGTCTGTAACCCCAACAATATGTAGAGGGAGAAAGAGGCATCAAAAGTTAAGGAAGCTATGTAACAGGTGTTTAAGGTCAGTTTTTAGACCTCATCTCAAAAAAGTGTCATCAAATATTTTTCCACTTCAAACCAGATATATAGTAATCTCTTATTAATAATCTATGAACTTTTTTATAGCTGCATATATCTCTCCCATATTATTGTGTGTTATTCACCCTACCCCCAGAAGAATGTGCTAGCTCCATGGGCCATGCTTAAGAAAATGTGGGCCATTGGTGTGACTTAGAACATAAGGACTTAGCATCTTAGACTTTTTGGATATATTTCTTTTTCTCCAAGAACATAACTTCAAAGAATATTATGTCAATAAGATATTGGACATTTTCAGGAAAAAAAATGTAGTAACAGTTATGTTTGGAAGAGCAGCATACTCTGTGTTAACCTAAAATGTCTGTGCTCTGCTTTTTCTTGTACAAATTTTGGTTTTGAGTGCTTTTGTGAATGTGAGATGGTAAATAGTAGACAACTAGATTTCAGAAATGATTAACTTTATACCAGTCTTTTACCTTTTTCTGTTTAATTGCAGGCTATTATTTCAGTGTTTATCCTCTCAATCCTGTTACTTGAAAATATAAATTAGGGTCATGGTGAAGTAGGGAAAATATTTAGTGTAGGGCAAAACAGACATTATATATATATATCTTAGGATATTGCATTTAGACCACAACTAAAATAACCCACTTCAAGGAAAGGAAGATATTTCTATGCCAATAATTATAACTCTTAAAATTTTATATTATATTATATTTACTTGTGAGAGAGAGAGAGAGAGAGAGAGAGAGAGAGAGAGAGAGAGAGAGAGAGAGAGAGAGAGAAGAGAACATATGTATAGAGGTTAGAGTCAGTTTAATTTTCTCCTATAATGTTGGGCCCAGGGATCAAGATCCAGTAGACAGCTTGGTGGCAAGTGCCTTTACTCACTGCACAATCTCACTGCCCTCAATTTGATAACATTAATAAAGTCATACAAAGAAAGCAGGACATTTTGAGCAAAGGAGTTCTCCTATCGCTTTCCGGTACATCAAATCATTTTGGGTGTATATTATAAAATGTAACAACTAGTTTAGAATTCATAATCTGAAATGATATAAAGTAGGAAACATAGGATACTAGAAATAGAGAAAATCTTCATGAGTCAGGGAGTGAGACATGGCATGATACGTATTCATAATGAAGAGAGTCCTCCATCAAAATAATTCAAACTTGCTTTGGCTTCCCAAGAAAATGCTCATGATTTATTGTTCATGTGAAAGTTCTACCTTGTCTTATCTTTATCTTTTTACATTACTCATTCTCTTAATAGGTTCCCCTGAAAGCCTATTGAATGACAACCTACTGCTGTGGGAATATAGCTACTAATGGACTTAAATGCAAATGTTTTGGGCAATAATACAAATGCGAGTGCAGTGGTGTGTTTGTTTTCTCTCTTCACTTAAGACCAATTAGATGATCAATGCAGGATGGGAAATGACATTCTTGTAAAGGAGAGCTGAAAAAGTTAATATATTGATATTATATGCCTCAGCAGAGGGATGATCTGGGTATCAGCATGCCATTTAAAACAGCACTATTTCACTGGCTAGTGAAGTACTGGATCCACATTGTCTTTAACACATGGGTAGTGTGTGGAAATGCTGTTTAGTTAATACACTAACAAAAGTTCTTCCTGAGGTACATGCATACCACACAGTGTGTTAAGCAGCAAAAGTGACTCTAATCAACACTTTCTTACTGGCATCAGATCATCATGTGTAAGAAGTGCCTGGTTTGGGTTTCTTTCTTTCTTTCTTTCTTTCTTTCTTTCTTTCTTTCTTTCTTTCTTTCTTTCTTTCTTTCTTTCTTTCTTTCTTTCTTTCTTTCTTTCTTTCTTTCTTTCTTTTTTGTATTTTGAGCCAGAATTTCACCTTATAGCCTTGGCTGATGTGGAACTGTCTATGCAGATCTTTCTAGCTTCAACCTAAAAATTCCCCTCCTTTACCTCCCTGGTTCTGAATTGGATATTAGAGGCATTTGACCACATAGCCAGTTCTTGAATCTGTTCATTTTTTTTTTTTGTAATCATGGACACTTTGCCTAAAAATTCTGACCCTCAGAGTTTTCCTTTGTGAAGTAGGAATCCTTTCTCTAAGAGAGTGAATATGAATATTGAAAAACTACATAAGGCACTTTAACACATACCCTGGCATTAAATGAGAGCTCATTATGTATTAATTGCCTTCTAATTTTCCCCCGAGAGCAAAGAATGATTCAGAGTTTGTAACTCAGTTGAGAAGAAATCTCCGAAGCATATAAAAGGCATTATTGCTTATATATTCACCTGTTAGTCCCTTTATTATCACTGAGTATGTTATTTGCATTATATAGTCTAGTAGTGGTGTATATAATTTGAATTTAACTAGAAACAATATTGTTACCCTCAGTGTTGCTTCCAATTCAATAACTTGACCTTCAGCTAGATGGGAAGCAATGCTAATTTTTCCAATTATGAAATTAAAAAAGGAGTAATAATCCTCATTTGCTATGATAATTACCAAATAATCAGATCAACAGTTGAATTGGATGCTTGCTCATATTTGTTGCTAAAGACGGGTGATGGAAATCTGTGAGATAGAAAGATGAAAGAAGCTGACTTAGGGCCAAAGATTCTCATGCAAGAGGTATATTAAGACACTGCCTCCAGGAGGAAGACAAGCGGCATGGAACCAGGAAAGAGGCCAGCACGTTTCAAGTTTAGGTGTAATACCAGGCTTAGCCTTGTCTTATGGGTAAGTCTTGGAAGAAAAACTTCACCCTCTATGTTTGTCTTGAGTCAAGGCAAAGGTACTGTCATTTAGTAAGCATAGAGCAGTCAGTCTTAGATTGTTGGCCGCCCCAAGAAACATAAATCCCTAGGGACTTCTGATTCTCAGGATGAGGAGGCTACAGCATCCATAGTTAATATTCAGAAGCAAAAGCTGTTTTTACGAAGTATAGAAGAGTTATGAAAGCCGGGCGGTGGTGGCGCACGCCTTTAATCCCAGCACTCGGGAGGCAGAGCCAGGTGGATCTCTGTGAGTTCGAGGCCAGCCTGGGCTACCAAGTGAGTTCCAGGAAAGGCGCAAAGCTACACAGAGAAACCCTGTCTCGAAAAACCAAAAAAAAAAAAAAAAAAAAAAGAGTTATGAAACAGAACACAACATAGAAAAAAGAGATGAAATGCATCATGACACAGAACAAATGGTGTCCAGTTTACTTTTAATAGTTCCTAGCATTTTATATTTCAGAAATATTCAAGGAGTATTAGGACATTATTATTTCCCAGTATGGCAAGATTTTTTTTTAATTGGACACCACCCAAATATAAAAAGAATTAGCTGAACTGAATGTTGTGTAACATGGAAAATTGATTTCATTGTGCCTTAAGGATTTCTGATAGCAATGCAATGATATGAACAACTATTGCTCTGATTATCAATATTATTAAAGATAGGATATGCAAAGCTGCAGATTAGTGGTTTATGATCTTTTATCAAACACCAAAAGCCCCCTTTTAGTTATAAATAAGTTGATACAGTAAATGTTTAGAAATTCTACATCTAACAAATGGTTAAGCTAGCATCCTAGTCAAAATCTGAAACCCTCATTGCTTCCCATAAGATCAAGATTGCTATTGAACAGCACTAACAGACTCCATTATATAGTAGGATGATGTTGGTATTAGTTACCCATTGCTGTGTAGGAAATTTATTGTTCCAACATTAAAAGAATTACAATCATTATCATTCTCACATTTCCTTGGGTTGGGGACTTAGAAACAGCTTATCTGGAAGCTGGGTGCTTGTGTCTTGCATGCGGTTGCCAGGAAGGTGTTAGTTAAGGACACTATCTTCTGAAGGCTTGATGAAAACTGCAGGATCACCTGTGCAGGTAGATCACTGAGGCCCTTGTCAGATTAGTGCTGGTTCTTGGAAGCAAGCCTCAGTTTCTTGATACATGTTCCTTATCACAGAACTGTGTAAAGTTCCTCACAAAACAAAAAATTGTTTCTTTTAGAAAGAATGGGTCAACAGTGAGCAAGTTGAAAGCCAGAATGCATTTGGTGACTTTGCTTTGAAATGTACATTGAATCATGTCCACAATGTCCTATTTTTATATGATCAGCTCTACTCAGTGGATAAGTAGGCTATGTAGGGGCATGGAAACCTGGAGGATTTGCTACGTACTCCAAGGATTTGCTCCAAGGATTTGCTAAGTACTTTGCTTTTGCCACCCAAGAAAATTTTAATTGAAAGTGTCAAAGTACAATCCACCATCCCAGTAGTAATAAGTGTGAAAGTTACTATTTAGAAGGAAGATCAACATGAGGATTTATATCACACAACTCTCAATGGCCAAAAAATTAAAATTTCCTTTACTTCTGCCTGTTTTCCTTTCCTAAATCTCTCTCTTCTGCTTCCAGCTGTCTAAAATTCTTTATCTCTTTCCCACATAGCTTCTAAAACCTTGTTTGTTGTGCCAAATATTCATCTCTAGACATGAGTTTAAAAACACATTCTCATCAGAACAAAATCCTGACAGCCATTACCATTTTCTTTAGCAAATAAGGTACACTTTGCCCTATCATGAAAGATTTTGGAGATGGATGGGTCAAGTAGCTTACTGTTATTCATGCAACAAAAAAGTTTATCTTCAAGGATGCAAGGAAAGAGAACAATATACTCTCCTGTATATATAATACTTTTCTCTTAATTTTTTATTTTTATATTATGCTCCTCTGGCTTTTATATCCAGGGAGAACAGTGATCCTTAAGTTTTATAATTGTATTCCTGTTAAAGGTTATAGCTCTTCAGGTTTTGTTATTGTGTTTCTTACACCATTATCACTTAGCCATCTAGTCAACATCCTGTCTTGTTTAGAAATAGTCTCATATTCTTTCAGTTCATCTGATTCTGGAAGCCACATGGAAATTTTGGTGCTTATAGACCAGTCTAAGTGGTTGTATACAACTTATGGCTTCTATCTTGGTCATCCTCTCTAATACACACCTCATCCAGAGCCCTGCACTTAGCAGAAATGGTTCACATTTGTGTTAATTGGCTCTAATTGACTGAGGTTCTCGGGATAAGAGAAACCATGAAAACGGAGGCTTGTCTGCCAGCATAATCCCTACTTATGAGCTCCACTTTCCTTTGATGCTCATGATTTTCCTAACCACAAAATAAGAAAAAAACCCACTCGTTCAGATCTATGGGTGACCATCATTGTAATTTTGCTACAATTAATTCATAATATAATTTGGGGGGGGGCATTAAACAATCACTACTAGTATTTTTGCCATGTAATTGCTCTCAGTTTTATTTGAAGGAGAACAAAATTTATAACTACTGAACATTGGCAGCTAGGTTCAATTAAGGGTATTTTATGTTTGTTCTTCATTTTCACACTCATCCATAAAATATGAGATATATTGATTATGTAGTAATTGAAGGCTGAAAACAAGAATCTAAGAAAAATGGCAAGGAATTTATTTTTAAGGGTAGTACAATATCTTTGGAAAATATATGATTAAAAGAGGAAGGTGGAAATGGGACAGTTAATTAAGAAATAATTAGAGAGATAAATCTGGAAGTCATATTTGAGAAACCCTTTCATGGTTTCTTCTGACTGTAGTGGCCATTGAACAGCAGGAAAGTTTACATTAGAGGCATGAAGGAGGTATAGATGGGCTAAAGAGATATATGATGAAATGTTGCTTTAGGGAAAATTAAGCTCACTTACCATATATATGGTGGGTAAATGAAAGAGAAAGTGGAAACTTAAATAATAAAAATTTCAAAATACAGAAATGTGAGTTGAGATTATGAGTATATCAGTGTAACTTAATGTTCTTTTTTCTATTCATTTATTTTTTATAGTTTAATACACGTATATAAAACATTCTGGTCATACTCATTGCCCCTCTCTCTTAGACCTTGCTCTTTCACACAGGCTCTTCTCTCCCTCCAACTCCTCATCTCAGCTTCATATGTGCAGCTAGTTGTTGTAGTTCTTATATCTAGACTTTGTGAGCTGTTCTTTGAAAGCATGATGGTTACATTGATTTCTTGATTCACTAATTCTTTTTCTAATTTGCTGATGTTTGTATGGCACATTCTGAAAACTTCATTTAACTGTAGGTCTCTGTAAATTTAGTAAAAATATTGAAACTTTTAAAAAGGCATTGGTAAAGGCGTATAATCTTGTGAGTGCATTGTATTTGAAATTGTTATTAAAATTATTTTTACAGGTTTTTACTTAGTGGCAACTAGTATAAATAAAAATTCTAAATGTTACTTCCATCCATGGTATTATACATGTATCTTTTGTTTTGTTTTTTGAGACAGGGTTTCTCTGTGTAGCTTTGCTCCTTTCCTGGAACTCACTCTGTAGCCCAGGCTGGCCTCGAACTCATAGAGATCCATCTGGCTTTGCCTCCCGAGTGCTGGGATTAAAGGCATGCGCCACCACTGCCCGGCACATGTATCATTTTATACTCATACTTTGTTACATTTTAATTAAGATGATAACATAATCATACTCCCAAACTCATGTCTTCTAAAGTAATTCTCATGGTAGATTTGTTCAGTGTGATGCTGTATATTTTACCTTTATAAACAGCAGAGCGGTGTGTCAGTACTGAATATACATGTGCTTGCTGAAAGCAATAAATTTGTGATTTTCTCCACTGTGGGACAGAAACAAGTCAGATGGATATAAAGAGAAAATCCTACAAGTAATACTTTTAGAGCACATCTTAGTAGCAATTTCAATTTGTCACCAGCACTACATGTATTCCCAACTGTTACTCCTTTCATTCCATAATTTTTATTCTCAGATATTTCCAATTCATATCCCAAAGATAACATTTGCTCAAACATAAAAATAACATTTAACTGCCTTTACATGGCTCTTGCAAATTTATCTCCCAGCTCTTGTTTCCCGTAGTTTCCCAGTAGCTTTGAAAAATACCCAAGTTAGCTAAATTCTAAACTGAATGACTGTGACATCCCCACAAGAGCATAATTCCAAATGCCTATTTGCTAGTTCCAATTGATGGCTAATCGACCCTCCTAATTTAACATGGAAATCTTGCTTATCCCTCTACTTACATAGTTAAATCTTTTATTGTAGTTAGTTAGTTCATTGTTCTATCAAAACATGGGTGCCCAATTTAAACTTAATAAGTTTAATGAGTAAAAATGAACACAAATCTATTATTATCAGTAACTTCTTGAAATCAAGTTAGCACTGCCAAGTAGGTGTATGGCCATCAACTGGGACATGAGAAATCTACCACTGACCACATCTCCAAAGTAGATTGACTCTCCCACAGCAGCCATCAAATGGATATCACTCTTGATTCTTTTCATTGCCCAAGTATATAAGTACATTAATTTCCAGAAAGCCCTGATTGAAAAAACTATTTTTAAGCATTTGAAAATGTTATTCCTTGTCTGTCTTTCAATCTTTTCTATATAGTTTTTATTATGCAATTTTAAGCTTCTAAATCTACTATCTTAACAGAATTTCAAAGTAGGAAATATTGGGTAGATATTTCATTTCAGGGCATGGACGGCATGGATGAAGGACTTTTTTGTGAGAGTCTGGCCAGAGAGGGATTATTTGAGAGCAGGCAGATTTTATTATGTTGGATATATTTGGGTGAGTGGCTTTGGAGTGGTTGCTATAGAAGATGTGATTCAGAAGTGAGGGTTTTTGTTGTTGTTAAAATTATCTATTGTGTGTGGGCTTTTGTGTTCTATAGTGCATTTGTCAAGATCAGAGGATAACTTGCAGGAGCTGGTTCTTCCCTCTTCCCAGTGTGGGTCCCAGTGATGAAATTCAGATGGTGAGGCTGGGTAGCACATGTACACACATTTACTTCCTGAAGTATTTTCTTTCTCTTTCCTTCCTCCTTCCATCCATCCCTCTGTCCCTCTGTCCCTCCCTCCCTCCCTCCCTCCCTTCCTTTTACTCCCTTTTTTTTTGTTTCCTGAGATATGATTTTCCTGTGTCGCCTTGGATATCCTGGAACTTGCTCTATAGACCAGGCTGGAATAGAAACCAGGGATCTGTCTGCCTCTGCCTCCCGAATATTGGGATTAAAGGCATACACTAGTGTGCCCAACTCTCTGAAGTATTCTTTTGCCAAATATGTTGCTAGGTTTGGTTATAAATAATAATTTAGGAAAAAGTCTTTTATCATGTGCTCAGGCTAGTTTTGGAACACATACTATTTAACCATAGTTCCAGTTTCATAGAGGAAGGGTATTACATTTCTTAAATATTTAAACTTAAAACAACTTTTCATGTCTTTGCTTATAATTACTGAAAATCCCCCTGCTGCTGTCATTAGTAAAACACAAACTCAGAAGATTTGTGATAATCTCTCTCTTATCTCCTCATTTACTTCAATTCTTTTCATTCTTATGCCTTCTCTGTGTTGTCCAATCTATACTCACCTTTCCCCTGATTGAGTAAGTCAGGCCTCTTCCTGGACTTGCTGGTTGCCTCTGTTTAGAAAGCTTCAATTATTCTTTCCCATCTACCACAAATATTATTATTACTCAGGGAAGACTTCCTAGAATACCCATCAAAATCAGCTTGTGAGTCCAATATCACTTTGCGTTGGAATTCGTGGCACTCACCTCTACTGCTGTTACTACACAGCCCAGGTTCTGTTCCTTGTCCTGCCTTTAGAATTTTTTTCATGTTACTCTGACATTCTGTGCCCTATCCATAGGATAGGCTTCCTTATTTATTAACATCCAATAGTGAAAATACTTTTAAAAATGTTGTCATAAATGAAATGAATTTTGTAGTATCATGACTTCCCAAATATCAGCCACAAAATGTGTTGGTAAAGGAATTGTGGCACATCAGAACTTTGGCTGTCTTTCTGAAGGTAGAAGGTAGGGCAAGAATTGACTGAGAATTTTAAGTTTCATTTAAGTAAGTAGGTTTTGAATAATGGGAACTTTACCCTGCAAGCTTCGTATCTTGGGTTTGAGCCCAAGCATCACTAAAATGAGGGTGGATTTTAATATGGCTGGGTAAGTAAGTGCCAATAAGATTGGGCACTCTCTGATTGGTAAAACCTCAAAAATTGGATACTGAGAGAGAACTTTAAAACATCTAATTATTAAAACTATGTTTGCTCCATGGAAGAGTTGATGGGTCTTTCGGGAAGTCACTGCGAAGAATAGTGAAATAATTCATGTTCTTAAGAATCAATACAATTAATAATGTTAGAAGAAAATGCTACATCATTACAGAGGGATATAGATAGACAGCTTTGGTTTCTCAACCTCATAAGTATATGCAAACTAATTCTTGGCACATGATAACAGCTTTAAAAAAGTGAATTTTTTGCTTTACAGATTATCCACATGTAAGCCATGGGTTAGGCATTTTTTTAAAAACTTCGTAAACACATGGTACAAACAGTGCCTGGCCCAAAGTAGGTATTCAGTAAATTATTTCAGAATTGGTGAATATATTTACTTATATTTATGGTGTTACACTAAGTTGGAAAATATACTAGGGCAAAATCTCTTTCATTAACTGCAGTATTCAAGGGCATATGTGGATCATACAGTACCCGACACACAGTAAGTACATAATGTGTCTTTCCTCACTAAACTTAGTAAACTTCAGTATAAAAAACAGCATATATTATAAACCTAGACTCAGCTCTCTACTATATCTGTGGATATAGAAAAATAAAGGAATTATAAAATTCCAGTTTTAAAAAAAATTGAAGAAACACTTTCTTTTAAAAGTTTTTGCCCATAAGACAATTTAGAGCCTTTATTCTGAAGAAAATGTGTTTAATGAATAGCTAATTGCTGAATAAACTGTATATTTACTTGGCCATGGAAAGTTATTTCCCCCTTTTGGTGTGAGGACAGTTATTTGTGTCTCAGGAATTAACTAGGGTTAGTTGTGATGAAATTTGGGACATGATGCATACAGCCAATTTATCCCCCCAAATCAGTCACTATCACTGGAAACAAATGGGATTTGCTGGCAGCGCTCATATATATTGTCTCTTCATGCTAATGGAAGAAGCACATATGAAGGTAGTATGATCTTAATAAGGACAGGGCTTCTCTAGAGCCTTGCATAAATGGACTGTTTCTACTAAAAATCACTTGGGTATGAGGGAGTGAGTGTTTGATGGAATGTCTCTCCATTTGTTGAACAATTTGTATTATCAGTCTCCAGTTCTTTCTTTAAAAAATTACTTATTTATTATGTACACAGTGTTCTGCCTTCATGTTTGCCTGATTGCCAGAAGAGGGGACCAGATCTCATACATAGATGGTTGTGAGCTACCATGTGGATGCTGGGAATTGAACTCAGGGCTTCTGGAAGAGTAGCCAGTGCTCTTAACCTCTGATCCATCTCTCTAGTCCCCAGTCTCCAGTTCTATGTGTATCTGATATGAGAGAACTGTTTTCTAGTGGACATCCAAGCTATAATTGTTCTTTTATTTGACTATGACATATTACTTCTACTTGAAATGCTACCAAAAAGTTTGCATTGTCTTACAGGCCAACCCAAACCAGAAGGAGATTACCCAAACCATGAAGGAGATTATGGCTTGGAGCCTGTTGTCTTCTCTTGACATGCAAAGCCCTAGATTTGCCCACTTATTTCATTTCATCTTCATGTTGCTTCTGTACTTCAGGGGCAATTTAAGTGCCATGAATTATATTCTGAGATTTATAATTATGATCTTAGCAACATTAATGTGGGTTGAGTCCAGGTCTGCCTAAACAGACATCTGGGGCTAGCAAATCAGTAACTATTCTTAGAGACATGAAGTTAAAGGAATCCTGTTCTGTTTTGCTCTATCATTATAATTTAATTGGGAGAGTAAAAACTCCAACTAAAAGGAACTTTTTATTTATTTTATTTTAATTTAATTAATTTATTTGTATAATATAAACCTGTAATCAACTGCATCTTCTTTGTACATTGAAGTAAAAAAGACAATATGCAAGTAATGTGAAGAAGAATCTGCTATAACAAAGTAGTTTTAAAATGACTATACTAAAAACCAAATCAAGCCTACTTCCTTTTTTTGTAGCAACTGCAAGCTAAGATAGTTTTGCTGTTTTGAATGCTTTAAAAGAGCCTTAAAAACACGACTACTTCATCACACACAGTAATACGCAAAATTCAACTTTCATTGTCCATAAATAAGGTGTTACAGGAATAAAAAGACACCTATTTATTTATGGATTATCTGACTCATTTTATTGTCTATGGAGCTTCAAGAGAAAGTATTTCCCCAGAGTGTTTACTATCTGGCCCATTACAGGAAAAATGGGTGATTCATGACCTAGGAGATCATTCAGATCACTGTCTTATCAACAACATGTAATTGTTTTTGCTCATCTTTGTTCCATCATATTTTATAGCTGCATAGGCTTCTGATGAAGTGGTCTTGAGAGATGGTTTAGTGGTTAAGAGCACATCGTGCTTTTTCAGAGGACCCTAGTTTAATATCTAACACCCAAGTCAAGTGCCTTAATACCTCCTCGTAACTCCAGTTCCAGGAAATTTGAATCCTCTGGACTCCATGGGTGCCAGCAATTATGTGTACATCCCACCCCCTAGACTCACATGCATGCACATAATTAAAAGTAATAATTGAAATCTTTGAAAAAAAGTATTGTGATCAATGCACATGGAACTAATTCAGGACTTTATCTATTATGACATAAATAATCCATGTAATTTTGCTTACCAAGATCATTTACAGTTGAGAACATATGATTTTGAAATAATTCACATCTTTCATCTTTCTTTCTGAATTCTCTTTTGTATTTTCCACTTTATTGCAAAATACCTCCTTTTAAGTTATATTTTGATAAGGTAACACAAAGTTCTGGGGCTCCCCTGTAATATGAATATTTTAGTATGATAAAGTAATATGATTATAAAGATGCTTAAGATACCATCCAATCTTTTCATCTTCTTCTGGACAGAATTGAATATTAAATTCCCCTGGAAAGATTTGGCTTACTGTAGGCTTTAGAATTCTCAAAGAGACTGCTTTATCTGTAGTGTATCAGGATTGAAATGATTTGTAACTTGGGTGCCTCTGTATATTTAGTGGTGTTCCATTTTAAGGCTTTACATGGCTTATTAATGGGGCAGTAACCCCAGTTACTGGAACCTTGATTTTTAATTCTGGCTGTGGATCTTAAATCCTGGGAATGAAATCTTCTCAGATAGGGCCATGATTAAGGGGCAGAATGTGCATACTTTATTTTCCCCGCATGCTGTGAAGCCCTTGTGTATAAGAACAGGATTCTTTTCTTGTGAATTCCCATAGCACACACAGAGTATGTTGAAAAATGTTCTGCCTAACCACTTTGTGAGCATCTTTTTTTAAAAAAAAAAAAAGAAAGAAAGATGGTGTATCTAATTGAATACTTTATATTGGAAAGCAATCAAGTTTCTCTGTGCATGCGCTTCCCTGTATGATCGATAATAAATTAGCATTTTATTTATCCTGTATAATGCAGTTCTTTTCAGAAGTCTGATTGGAAAGCCAACTACTGTTGTGTTCTCCAAAGTGGTTTTTGATGGAGTGCTAATTATGCTCTACCTCGAGAGCAGTGCTAAGGGGGGACTGCAATCACCTTACTGTAGGAAGAAGATAAGTTGATGAATCTCTCAAGCTAGCTTCACACTATATTATAGGTGGCAAGGAAATGTGAAAGCATATTTTTGACCAAAGAAATAATACTATTTACATATCATTAACATCGTTTGCCCTTTGTAAAACAGCTATTTAGCCAGGGCATGATTTTTCTTTTTAGTAGAGGGGAAAGTAACACAGAAGAAAATGTATATCAGTTCCCAATGCTGGCTGAATATGGGTTTAACTGGTACATAGGATGACTATATTTTAAAGTAAATCTATCTAGAATGAGTTTTTGTTCCAGACAGAATAGCAACTTAATAAATTAGTCCTGAGAAAAGCTTTATGTCACATTCTGCTAAGAGGACAATAAGTGCAAGGAAAGGCAATCTTTTTCACTTGTGCCAAACGAATCTTGTCACATAAGTCTTTGTGCTTTTACTTTAGCTTAGCTTATGGAAGCTTGATCTAGATATTTTTCAATATAACACAATATCAATTTTTAATACAGAATAAAAGATGGGAGAGTAGTTTAACTCCACCTCCCACGTCTCAAGCTATTCTTTCCAAGCTCCATTTTTATCATCAAAGACATTTCAGCTTATATACCAAATATTAATGGATGAATTGATATGTGCATGTGTGTATTCAGAGATGAATGACTGCTCTAGATTTGGTAGAAGAACATAGCGTTCTCTTCACAATGTGGGATGTAGAAAGCATATGAAATCTAAAAAGGTTAATGGTAAGAATGGGTTAAAGCTGAATCCAAGTGAGCATATTTCTACTGTCACAAATATTCTTAGGAATCTCACCTTGATAATTATAGCATTGAATTCAAAATTTTAAATCAGGCAACTAAATTCATTTTATAACCAGTTATTTTACCAATTGTTGCAGGTACTTCATTATGCAATGCATAATTCATTTTTATATTCACCATCATATCAAAGATTACCATTTATGGTATGTAGTCAATAAACATTTGTTATATTCTGAAATGAATCATCTTAGGTGTTAAGGAAAATAATTGGGACTTACAGAGGTTGACTTGCCCAAGGTCATTATGCTGGTACAGGGTATGGCACAAGTTATTAGTTTCTGCTTCAGGAAGTTAAAAATGGAAACTTACTCTCTCCACCCATCTCTTCCCTCTCCCACTCTTTCCCCCACATTCCATTTCTTATAGTGTAATCTCCTTTTAAAAAACTGTTTCAGCAGTCTATAATTTGGTGTACTTCCTCAGTAAAATAAACTCTTTAAAAAGTAATAATAGTTACTTGTTATGGAAGATTTAATTTTGCCTAACACACTGTACACAATTCTTTTCACTTATTGACTTACTTATTTTTAGCAACAGATCTGCAAGGGAGGGGTTATTATGCTCACTTTTAAAATACATTGTATAAAAATATCATAAGTGACTTTTTATGGTCATATAAAGCTTATGAAACAGATTGTGGCTAGTCATATATATATATATATCATCAATACATGTAATTTTAAAATTTTGATTAATACAAAATAATACACTTGGGATTCAAATGTATTTGGAGGAGGACAACAATTCTGCAAGGAACTTATGTCTTTTTTTATGATTCTAACAATCTGCCCATTCCATAAATGGATGGGAAATATCACACTCAGGGAAAGAAAGTGTTAATATGTCTTTAAGAACTGTTGTGCATTAGGCAAAGTTCTTGGTGCTTGACACACTTAAATGTCACAGCAATATTTTAAGAGACTTTTAAACATTCTTTAATTAAGAATGAGGCAACTAAGTTTCATAGAATAAAGAAATTTATCCAAATATTTGATTTGCCAGTGAATAAAACACAGGCAGCCCAATAATAGTGTCAGAATCCTTAGATTTATGGATGTATAAGAAGTATGTTTTAAAATAAAATCATGTAAATAAGTCTGGAGTCCAGACAAAATAGGGGACTTTTTTCTTTTGACCTGGGAAAAACATAGAGGAATGAAGATGGAAAATCAGGTCTGTTTGAGACCAAATTTAGTTCTGTTTAAAACACTGAAGTTCTTCTAAAGAAATTAAACTCATGACCTTGGTCTATATGAAATGAAGCCAGACAAATTAACCTGACATGCACACTTATATAAGAAATCCTTGAAAAGGAGGAGCTGATGAAACCAGGGAATCATAATTCCTGTAAGAAAATTCAAGTGGTTTGGTATACCATATAATGTGCTATCAATATCACAAAAAGTACACATGAAATAGTGAAAATTTGATCTAGAATTATTTAATCTATAAACCATGAAACTATGTTTTGTTTTTATTACATCTCTTACTCTAAACTTTGAAAAAATTCTCCTTTGATGCTCCATCAGGGGTTGGTGGACAACACCAACAAACAAACCCACCAGACACTTAAGAATGATGCATAGATCACATAGATCACAGTGCATCTCAGTTAATCACAACATATACTGTAAGCAGAATTTGATTAAAATAAAGTTTCTAATGGGAAAAGACAAGTTGTCAACCATCTAAGATGGTAACTGCTCTATCTTTAACAAGTGTTGGTAAAAATGTGAGTACACAATAAGGTCTGAAACAGGTCACTCCAAGGATGCTAAGGAGTCTCCCTCAGCAGAACAGTCAGATGTGTGTTTTATATTTATGAGAAGAAATGAAAAGAAAAGAATTAAAAACTCAGCGGATTTCACTTGGATTATAACTATGTAGGAAAGAGAATAGGCATTAGCAAAGCAAATTGTAGGCTAAGAAGTCATGCCAGTTAGTAGGACTGTTGTTTCTAAATGACAAATATTTTCTGCTTTCTGGCTAGGACTCTTGCTGTGGCTTTTCCTTTTGCATCCTAGCATCCAGCAGTATCTAAGTTAGACTTTACCAATCTGGGCTAGACTTTCTCCTGTCCTATTCTTCTGACGACTATCCTCTTTTGCTACCTCTAGACTGGCTGCAAAATATTACTGAACTAGCAGTTCAAGTGTGGGTAGCACCTCTTTATGAGTTGTAGACAATTGGAACTGGAAATCATTCACACACACACACACACACACACACACACACACACACACACACACACACACTCTGCCCAACACCTTATCAGTGCTTATTCCTAGCCTTGCCACTATTACCCACCTTGCTTCTCTCTCAATTCTAGATCTATTCGCTTTCTTGATATACCTGACCGTTTGAGTCTCTATGTGGAGGCTGCTTCTGCTTCTCTCTCTCTCTCTTTCTCTATGTCTCATGTTGACTTCTACCTTTCTATTCAGTTGCAAATGGTCTTGAACTTTCAATGCTCCTTTTTCTACTTCCTACATGCTAAGATAATAGCCATGATCCACCACAGCCCTATTTATGTCATGTTGGGATCAAAGGCAGAGTTTCATGCATGCTAGGTAATCCGCCTACCAACTGAGCTAAATTCTAAGCCCACATGCTTCTAATTTTTTTTGGGCAACGTATTTTCTACTTTCTCTACTTATCCATCTCTAGGACTGTTTATTAAACTCTCCTCCACATAGTTGAAATCTCCCCATAACTAGTGCACAATGAGCATTTTGTATAGTTATCCTTTTAAAATTCATTCACTAAAGTCCTCAAGCCCTACCAGACAATAAATTCCACAGGGCATGTATTATATCTGTATTTTGCTTGCTATTATGTCTTTAGCACATTGTATAGGATTTTGCATTTAGTGAATAAGAAAGCCTTTTAAAATAAATAATATGGGATATGTAATATTTCTGTGTTTAAACCTATTTCATTAGTAAAGATAGAAAACAATTAGCAATAGTTTACACTTCAGACTAATGTTCACCATTTTTATAGTGTAACAATGTTAGATATTGAAATTTTGATTTTGGTGTTGTTCCTCACATTTTGGCTCCCGTGAGAGTGTGATTATGGGACTGTTACCAGTATGATATTGCTCTCATATTATTCTAGGAACATTTAAATCCAAAGTCTAATAGTGGTGAAGAAGAAACAGAAACCCAGGAAAATCAAAAGATATTCTGATGTAAAGGATTTGAATATGTTGACCAAATTAAGCACTAAGAGGATTTGATTAAAGACATAATAAATAGATGGACATTTTGATATTTGATATTAAAATTTCAAGGACATTTTCTTTAGCAAAGTAGTCAAGTGTTTAACAATCTCTGGGTGGTGTAACCCAAGTAGTAGCAACAGAAAATTGAGAATTCTCTCTTGATAATCAGGATGATCATAAATCTGAAGCTTACAGTACATTTAAAATGACACTGATTGAGATCCCATAAGGTAGAGTTCATGCTCATAGATCTTTATCTTTATAGTGTATCACAATATTTTTGTCTAAATTTTTGACATACTCACCATTAGTAAAGCATTAAACATGAAATACTCAAATTCAAATTTATTATAATGTTTTATTTTTGAAATAATAGATAGGGCATTGAGTTAAAACTAGAAATGTACATTATGTAACACGGTTATTAAGGAAAAAGTGGTAAGTTTCCTAAGTATTTACTTGGAGAATGAAGAAATTTAAAAAGGTATTATTTCTTGTCTGTGCAGTTCTTAGGGAAGAATTCTTAGGTGTTTTGGAATATTATGTACACTGTAAAGATGTGTCTCTACCTAAGGTGCCTTCTGATTGGTTTAATAAAGATCTGAATGGCCAATAGCCAGGCAGGAGAGAATAGGGGGGAGAGAGAGGACTCTGGGAAGAAGAGAGGCAGAGATGCCAGGAGACACTGAAGAAGTCAGACATATGGTACAGAGGAAAGGTGACCGAGGTACGTGGCAACATGTAGATTAATATAAATAGGTTAATTTAAGCTATAAGAGCTAGTTGGGGAAAAACCTAAGTTAGCCTAAGTTAAGGCCAAGCTTTCATAACTAATAATAAATTTCCATGTCATTATTTGCAGACTAGTGGTCCCGAAGAGAAAGCACTACTACACTTAGGGAACAGATGAAGGATGATCTTAACTATTTGAGCAAATGTCAACTGCCAGTAGGCACTACCATCTTATACGGAAGAAAAGACACAAGGAAATTTAATTGCATTGCCTTGGGAATGGATAACACAAAATAAGCCAGCAAGGCCAATGAAAGAAAAAAGTATTACATGTATAGTTTTAAAATAGTTTTGGCAAGGAAAGGTCGGGAGAAAGCAGAGTAAGCTATAATAATATTTATAACCTAAAGATGAGCCAGATCTAAATGTGTACTTTGGCCTCTTTCCATCTTAAGATATTCTGTATTACTAAAAGGTGTTATGATTTATACTCATTTCTAGGTCCAGACTGATTCAGGCTCCTGGTTTTTTTCTTTAAGATTTATTTTTTTATTTTATTTTATTTTATTTTATTTTATTTTATTTTATTTTGAGAGAGAGAGAGAGAGAGAGAGAGAGAGAGAGAGAGAGAAGACATGTGTATAGTCAGGGTTCTCTAGAGGAACAAGACTCCAAGACCAAGGGAATGTAGATTTAATATACATATTAATATACATATTAATTATATATATAATTAAAAGAATTTATTATGCCATCTTATGTTAAAATAGTAACAACAGTTTTCTCACACTGGGGAGTTGCATGGTCCTTGAAGCTGGGTGCTTAAGCATTCAGAGTAGTCTCACAGTGGATGTCTTACACTGGCAACAAGCTGTGTGCCTTGATAGTCCTAATCTGGTGCCAAAAAGTTGGGAATTTCCTGAAGAATTGCTGGTTCTTTGTCAAATACCGAAGCTGGGAAATGCTGCTTCTGCTATTATCAAAGGAATCAGTAGCACTAAGGGGTCAATAAATTCTGCAGGAAAAGTGAAGACCAGGCTGACAGAAGGGATGGCCAAGCAAGCAAAGGGTGTGAATAATTTTCCTTCTGTCATTGCCCTTTTTCACCTGGTAAGCTGCCAGAAGGTGCTGTCCGGACTTGGGGTGAGTTGTCCCACATCAATTAATTCAATCAGGTCCACTCAGTTGAATCTAAAATTTGGCAAATTGATATTAAAACTACCCATCACAGTGTATGTGGGTACTCATGGAGGTCAGATGGCATCACATCCTCTAGAGCTGGAGCTATGGGCAGTTGTAAGGCACTCAATGTGGGTGCTGAGAACTGAATTTGGGTCCGCTACAAGATCAGTAAATGATCTTTACTGCTGAGTCATCTTTCCAGCCCAAGGATCTCTGTCTCTAAATCTGCTTCTTTCTTACAGGAAAATGAGCCATCCAGAATATAAGTGGCATATGTAATTACTCCTAAAATTTAATTTAATCTAAGAGGCAAGTTTGTCACTAAAATGAAATAAAAATAGTAGTATTTCTTATAACTCTTTATCTAATTATGTATACGATCACAGGTATCTTCAAGATAAATATGCAATCGCTTCAGGAAAATAAAATTCAGTTTAAGGTAGTCAGTGTATCATTAGAAAATAGAAAACAGCATTTATGAAAAAGTCTAGCTAATAATACAAAAGATGAAGCAAATGTGCACCGACAATTGAATACTGATGGAATTATTAAGTGGTTGTGGTCAAATTTGAATCTAAATGTTTTTGAACTGTTAGAATTGGTTATGTTAAGTAATTTTTAATGTATTACTGGAAAAGTAATTTATACTAAATTAATCTCTCTTGGTGAACATATTCTTTGAAATGTACTTGCTTTTTATAATTATAATGTTCTGTGTTTAAGAATAAAACAATCTGTTTTTTATAGAATTGGCACTAACTAAAATATAGACTGTATAATAACCAATTTTTCTATCTTAAAACTCTAGTAATTAATGAGGGGGCAAATATAAATAGAATGAACTAGTGACAATCAAGGACAACTAATTGTCACATAATAACTGCTGGATGTACTACAATAAAACATTTTCATGTTTAGAGAACACTCTGTATTGTACAATGCTGTTATCTGCTAAGCTTGTGCCTTTTTGAAAATGGTACATGTCTTCAAATATCTGCTCCATGTTCTTATCGAGTTGTGCTATACACTTGTCCCTGTCTAAAAGTAGCAGCTGCCTGAATTACAGGGAAAGGAATAATGCAAGATCTCTATGCAGGAGAGACGCCCCCCCCCCCCCGTGCTTTTGGCTAGGAGACTGATCTAGGAGCCTGCAGAATGGGAAGGCCCCTATTCTCTGTTTGATCAAATGTTAACCATTTAGGTGAAAGTTGATGGGAGGGATAGAAGAGTATTTTGCATGTAGCCTGTAAGACCCAGGTATGGAGAAGATGCTATTGCCAACCAATTTAGAAAAGTTTTCATTATTTAAGACTTGGGAAAGCTTTAGCCTTTTGAATGCTTGTCTTCTGTACTTGTCCCATAGGTCAGAGTGAGTAAACCTCAGACAGAATCTCTAAGGAAGGATTCAAGCAGGAGCCTGACTTGTGGTTTGTGTTTCAGAAGGTCTTCTGCTAGTAATACTTAAGATGATCAATTGGATGGATTTGAGGACAGATGCAGGGGGAACTTATTTCAAAACATTGGAAAATAATTGAGGTAGTAGGTAAAGTGCAGAAGTGAATAAAACAATGTAAAAATATTTCGGAGAAATATTTTGTAGCGTCATTGACAGCTAGAAAGAGGTGTGGCCACAACTGGCATTGGAGAATTGATTTAGACTCCCAGGATTCCAGTTTAAACCACTGTGGGAGAGTATCGTTTCCAAAGAAAGGAGACAAAGATGTAATGGTGTTTGTAGTTTACTTGCTTTGTTGCTTGCTTCATTGGCTTTCTTTAATTAATATTATGAGGACAGTTATATTTATAAGCAGCAAGCAAAATTGCTAATACATTTATCATAAACAATGCATGTATATCACCTTTATTTTTTTAGACACACACAAACCTGATAATAAAAGAGATGGAGGGGGTGAGCAGTAATGTAGAAGTACCTGTTATATCCTTTTGTCTTTCTTTGAATCACATTCATCCTGTGCAGAAGATAATACTATCACTACTTCACAACTGAAAAGCTCCCACTAACAGAATCTCCCTGACTTAGCAGGAAGCACCTGGCCCATTTTCTCAAAGTCAGAAATTGGCAGCATTGGTTCTGTCTCAGAGGTCTTGGTCTTTGAACTGCATGTAAACTAAAATGAAAAGAAGCAAAAGAATCAATGTAAAGGAAAAGGAAATGATGGAAATTTAAATGGTGGACTCGTTATTACCTAGAAATAAATAAATAAAAAAGCACAGTCCAGTGGAATGGAGGAGAAAGCCTTATCCCTAAGTAGTTCCTACCCTCACCTAGGCAAGTTCATCATGCTTACTAAAGCAGGTGAGAGGTTGAAACAGAAGTCAGTAGCTTGCAGGTGACCTCTATGTAGCCAGGAAATTAATTGGTGTCAATTTTGAACCAAAGCATGCTTTCAGAATGGTACTTCATGATGTGGGTTGCTGTAGATCTTCGCATGATTTCCGGCCTGGGTGGGTAACAGAGAGTAGGCTGTTAGAAGCATTTATAGAGGTGCCAATGCATAATGTTACAACTGCTGGACCCAGTATTTTAAAATGGGCTTGTTTCATTTTTCAAGTAAATGGTATTGCATTTTACAAAAAGAATCTATCTGTGCTGGATTGGGAGCAGAGGCACAAAAACTGGCCCTTCACTACAAATCATTTGACTAGTAATGTTGTACAGCATCAAAAGTGGAAAGGTGAGAACCTCACTGGGGTTTTGTTCTCTGGGTGACAGACTTTCTTTTATAAATGTGAAGATTTAGATAACTATCTTCTGAAGGAGGGAGGACAGGGGAATCTGTGGTTGATATGTAAAATGAATAGACAATCTCTTAATAAAACAATTTAAAAAAATTGATAACTATCTTCACAAGGTCATCTATTGACCCTATATACCAATATAATCACATGATTTCTGTCATTCAGAGCTACACAATAGATAAACCCATATTTTGTAATTTAAAAAAAAATCCAATTTATGTAACATATTAAAAGAAGAATTACCAACTTGTTTTCTCCTCAAAAGACTGTAGCTGTTAAACTCCTTAATTACTTCATTTTCACTCTCAGGGCAACATTGGCACTTTAGCACTTCAAGTACAAAAATGATTAATGAGCCTGATAATTCATTCGCATATAGATTACTTTGCAGCTTGACATAACCCTGAAGCCTATTCTCTGGTTCTATCCATAGACATACCTTCCAAGCAAATTCTCTTATTGCATATAAAATGCATAATCATTACAAAAATATACATAATTAGAGCCACCCCCTGTTTCTCTATGCAAATGGAAAGACATTAAATAAAATGAATTCAAATGTTTATAACTTTTAAAACAGCAGCATAAATCCAAAAGGAATATCTTGATTTTTGTGCTATAACTGTGATGGGAAATTCAACTGTACTTTCTTTTCAACTGCCACCTATCTAAAAATGTATCTTCTTAAAAACGTTTGAGTGTAAAGGAAAACACTTTCAATTTCTATATTATATCCAGGTGAACAGTGTTAACTTGGCAAAAAGAACATGTAAGACTCCATTGGGATTCAGGGAGTAAGATTTTTGTTTGAAGTGACTGAAAAACATCTGTAGGGGAATATTTCTATTTAACAATCCTTGGCTTTCATTGGTGGCATGACCCTTTTAGCTGTACTGAATGTAATTTTCTTCCCATCTCCAAAATTCAGGCTTAATCTCTTAAGTGTGATGAGTGATACTGTATTTTGTTCCTTCCTTCAGTCTTCCTGCAGGCTTTAGCGCAGTTCTGGCCTGATAACTCTTTTTCCCCATGCTCTTCACCTAAAAGCTGAGTTCTGTCCTGACTCAGGACCACATCTGGAAGGACAGACGAATTTCTGCTCAGAACTCAGAGCTACACTTGTCAGGCTTGTTGCCATGACACCACCTCATAGCCACTGAAAGGTGAAACAGGCAATTCCCAGGGCCTCCCTTTGTGCAAAGGAAAAGCAGAACTGTAGACCATTTAGTGGACTCTAAATCACGTCTCTCAGCTTTTTTGTTCAAGTAAGTAAAGGGACACTATAAATATGTATTGGTTTCCATTTGTTTATGCGAGGGAGACATTTGGTTTTGGAACAAAACATACATTTGTTTCATTGAAATGGACATGGTCAATGAAAAATTTAAAACTCTAAACAGACTCTACTAAGACACAGGTAATATTATTTCATTGACTAAACAAACCTAAACTGTAGATGCAATTATATGGTTATATGTTGTTGGCTGAGAGTCTTTTGGATATTGTAAGGAAAAACAGTCAATTAATTTTTAAAAATATGACTAGGATAAAATTGGGAGTCTATAACTAGATCCTTACTTGATCAACTTTTTAAAATGCAGGACTTCCACATAAGAAAAATTTTAGTTTAAGTACGCCCTATGAATTATATGAAGTATACTTATATTTTAAAAATCTAGCTGCTTATATAAAATGCCAGTTACATCAAGGGTCCTATATTTTTATACACTAAATGCGGAAACCTTACTTATTAGTGACACTTTATAGGTTGCAGAGATAATTTGAAATAGTGCATTTCCTGAGGTTAGTGACTAATGAGATTATTCCCATATCCCCAATGTCATGGAAGTGGGAGCAAATGTGAAAAAAGAAAATCAAGAGTGGGTGCCATTTCTGGAGCATGCACATACTCTTCAGATCTCCCCTAAGATGACTTGGTCTCTGAGGGCCTAAACTAGCCTGCTTCATGCCTACGCCAGTCTACTCTGGCCTACACACTATCACACGAGCCCACACAGTAAGTAGCACACTAGCCCACGTAGGACCACAGTCTCTTGTGTTTGCCTGGTTAGACTACTTTCCCAGCAGATGGAGCTGCTCTCTGGAGGTCCATTAGGGTAGTCTCTATTTCAGTTTGGTTCTCTTTTAGGATGTGATACCTTTGAAGTTGGATAGTGACATTGCACACTAACAAATGTTTCTGTGGTGGTATGTCAGGACACCCAGTGAAGAGAGAATAGCTCAATAATTCCTGTGTGGATTTAAAACTTCTTAAAATGAGATAGTGATTTCCTCTGATTTGTGGATTGGATTAATGAAAATAATTTAACATAATGATACATATCTTAGATATGTGAAAACTGATGGTATATACATTTGGCTCCTTTTGTAAAACAGGAAACCCAAGAAGAATATGTGTCAAAGGAATAGGAATTCTATTGCTAAGAAGATACTTAGATAAATCCAAAGTAAAACAACTTGACTCCAAAGGATAAAACAAAGTGTATTACTTTTCTGTGTGCACAGTAGATTTGAACCCAGGGCCTAAATTATAAGTGTTCAATCTATTTCTGAATTACATCTTTAGTGGTTTTAATATAAAATATCATTTGTTGTTTAGGAATTCATCTGTTTTTCTGTAGCTAGGTCCACATTAGGGTGAAAAAGAATAGTGGTATGGATGAGTACACAGAAACACATATAAAACCTTTTCAATAAGCACAAAAATCAGGCAAGTTTGTATCTTTTCCTAAACTACCTCTTAGGAAAACTATACCTGGTATAAATGAAATATTTCTATCAGGCAAGTGTTATTTCCATATATTTTTTCTGTCAGTTATTTTCTCTGGCTATATAAAAATAATTTAGTATTAGTTAATACTAGCAAATAGATTTCTCATATTCTTTAGTCAGTATACTTTCACAAAAAGAAGTAAGAATAATTCAGTCATGTATTTAGAGCTACATTTTATTAATTTTTCTGCATCCAGCAGTGGTTTACTTCTTGTGTTGCATACTAACAGCTTGCATCTGGAATTCAGCAGTTTTATTTTATTATAGATATCATTAATGACTTTTAGTGTCATGGAGAGTCTGCTTCATTATTTTTTGTTCATAGTTTTTAACTCATTTAAGATAGACATTTTGCTGGGGTGTGGCAGCACATGGCTATAACCTCAAAACTCAAAGGGCAGAGGTCAAGAATTATGAGATAGAGGTCCATTTGTGTTACATGTGAGACAGATAGACAAAGTTACTAATGAAATAAAACAGATAAAAAGAAAGCCATGAATATTGGAGTGTTGTGTACATGTTTCACATATTTTATTGAGGACATATTAATCACATCCATTCTTTGCTCTTTTAAAATATCAGGTCAAATTAGTACATGGGATTATTTTTGTCAGCCATTCTTATGGCCACTGGATTGAAGAATTTGGGGAACTCAAAGAAATTATTTTTGTCTGTGTGTACTAATTGTACAAAGTATAATTTAGGATGACATTTCTATAGAGGCATGTGAGTCATTTTGATCAGATCCACCTCTACTCATAATCATTCTTTTCTCATCAGATTTTGTATTCAAGCCTTTCTGTATGAATTGCATATATCTCTAGGCAATAAATGTTTCATTGATGATTGATGTAATATTTAATATTCTAAACTCCTGGTCCTAATTGCGAATATATTTCTACTGACACAACTCTTAGATACGTTATTTCTCCTACTTGGAGGTATTATGGAAAATACTTCCTTTGGAAGCTTGCAATTTACTATCATACTATTCTTTAGTTAGAAAGATATTCAATATATACACTCTGGTCTAGGGACAGTATAATGTCATCATCAGACCAGTAGTAAAAGAGACACTGAACTGAATTTATGTCCTACACATGAACTGGTTATTCAGCTTCTCTGTGCCTTATGTGGAAATTCATAACATTCCATTCTTCCTTCCAGTAGGTAAAAATATATTATGAAGAAATAAGCATTTGATGCACATTTGAAATCAAGAAACACTCATAAAATTCGTCCTATGTTACAAAAATGGACTTAATATAGTATAGTATGAATCTTAAAAGTTCTTATTAATAAAATCAAACCCGAGGCCAGTTATTAGGGTCAATGTTGGTAGATCAGAGAGACAGAACAAGCCACAGCTACCTCACCTTGCTGGATCCTCAGCTCGTCTTGTTGCCTCAGACTGGAGGCCTCTGAGTCTTCATCCAGAATAGGTCTCAGCTGAACTGCTGCTCAAAAGCCTGGATGCTTAACCAGCCAAATGCTTAACCAGGCAAATGCTTCTAGTTTCTGGTCCTCACGCCTTATATACCTTTCTGCTTTCTACCATCACTCCCTGGGATTAAAGGCTTGGTTTCTGGGATTAAAGGCATGATGAGTCACCATGCCTATCTGAATCCTTGAACACATGGATTTCTGCCTCTGGAATGCTAGTATTAAAGGCGTGTGCTACCACTGCCTATCCTTTATGTTTAATATTGTGGCTGCTCTGTCTCTGACCCCAGATAAGTTTATTAGAATGCACAATATTTGGGGGAATACAATACCACAATATAGCATATGTTATATTGTGGATACACATAAATAATAGAAATTCTGATTATTCAATAAGCAATCTGTCTCTCAAGTGTTGCTTTATTTCAGGCTAGAATTAATCATTAAGTCAATCTGGGGTAGATACTTATTACAAACTATAATAGAGATAATAACATGCTAAGATAGCTAGACAAGGCTTGATAATGGTCTAACTAGAGCAGCCAAGCTAAAAGTATGGCCATAAGTGTTGAAAAGAATGGGAAAATGATAAACTGTGTGAATGCCAGTATAGGAAATTAAAAGGTCATCTTGTAGACATCACTGAGGCTTGAAGCTAGAAAATTACAATTTTAAGATGTTTGAATTATATGTACTGGATTAATAAGTAAGAAATACTCCTCAGCCACAGGAAGAGAATCACTGCCTTATTCCAATGGACTTTCAGAATGTCATCATAATGAGCACTTGTTGTTCATATTATTTTCTATTTTCAGACATACCTCCAATCTAGATCATTAACTTTTTCTAAGTGGAGAGACCAGCCATTGCATTGCCAGGAATGGGTCTGAGAAAATAAGACTTTCCATAGTGAAACAAGGAATGCACTGTACAGGCTGGGATCACTTGCTCACTTGACTCTTTAAAGCAAAGACATGACTGTCTTAATGTTCAGAATCCTGCACAGTTTCTGGTACTTTGAACAGACTCAATAAAATATATCAGGTGACCTGTGAAAGGCTTGTGATTTTGGATGAGTGCTCAATTAGAATACATTCTGATTCTTTAAGCTTGAGAAATGAGAAAATTTAGAGTTGCCAGCTTAAAGCAAAGCTAAGAATGAAATTAGTCTGAACTACAACATTTGAGGAAAACTGGGTTCCGTCTTTAGTTATACCTATAATTTTATCCTTTAATTTTATTTGAATCCTTAAAGTTTTCATGGTAAGGTTTCTCTTGCACATCAGTGTAATGAAATCACAACAGAGGGTTAAACTGCATCTCAGCTACAGCTTTACCACTCTCTGATGGAAATCTGAGTTAATCATTTAAATTCTTTAAATATTCTTACCTTCAACACAAAGCACACACATTAAAACAACTTCCTCATAGGAAATAGCCTCATATGAACTTTATAAAATGCATTCACAAACCTTTGAGGACAATATAAATTCTAACTATTCTATTTATTAGTTATGCACAGTGCTATGTCTTGACTTACATGATTCAAATTGCTTTAATCATGATGTGGTACTTATAAGGCCTAAATTATGAAAGTTCAGTTTCTGTGTATACATTTAAAGGAAAGTAATTGTAAGTATCTACCACACACCTCTACTCCCACAACTTCTACTGAATAGTAGTGACTTTGTAAAATTAAAATTGTGTGAATTTTAAATCTATGGCCTCTTAAAATGCCCACACTGACTCTAAATTCACATGAAATTTAGGTTTTTATATTCTTAAAGTGCCACAGTGATTCCTTTACTTGTGAATTATAATTAGTGTTATTACTCAAGTCCTTAAAAAGTCTATTTAAAAACATCATCAAATAAAAGGACAAGTTAATCCTTGAAATAATAACAAACACATAATGACAGTGCCCAGCACATAACTAATGAGAAAAAGGACTAGCTAGTTATATTTTTATATATAAACAGAATCAACATTGTAAAATCTGTTCTAATACACATGCCAGCTTGAAGAATAGAGCATATTTAATAATCAACAATTCATTTACTGTTTTTGGTTGGAGTTCTTCCATTTTTAAGAAAGACTCAGTTGGTCATCCAGTGTCCATGTGGCACTTAACAATTATGTTGAAATTTATTTTAGTTTTTTTCCCCCCAATTGACTACATTGTCTGGTGAGGAACTGTGATGACAAAGATGTCTGGATTTCTGGTCCAGCTGGGCAGCATAGTAATAAGGATCATTCAGCAGCAATGTCTGGACTAGATTTATTAAACAAGAGGAGAATGTGCATGAACCAAGCACAGAAGCTTAACAAATCTGGTCAGCAAAAAAAAAATCATTTTGGCAACAGAAATGAAAAAGCATGCTTTCCAATAACTTATGCCAGAGGTACTAGACCAGAATCTGGGCCATCCTGCTGATCCTTAATATGTGGGGGATTTTTAGCAGAAGGAGCGGTGAAGTTACTGAACTGTTGTCTCTGCCTATCCAATTTAATACAAAATATTATTGAAACCAGTAAGTCTGCACTGGTATTTATTTATTTTCCAATGCTTTTCTAAATGAGTTTTGTAGTATTCAGAGCATAGTGTTAAATTGATTCACCTATCTCTGGATGAGAATTGTAAGCAATTTTGATTAGCTTTTCTCTATTTTCCTCTTCTGACATATTCTGTTATAACTAAGAAAAATCATAGCCTTATGTTTCTACTGAAAATAATTTATATTCAATAGAATTTTTTGTGCCTTCATAGAACATAATCTCTGCAGCCTTGAGTATCAACATTTATAACTGTATGGATAAACAGTATTAAGCAGAGTTCCAAAAACACTTTTTACACTTCTCGTAAGAGTTTATGCCTCAGATCTTATAATTGAACTTTGCAAACCAAACTCACTCTTGTGTGTTGATGTAGTGAAGCAAAGAAGGAATGTAAAACAAGGATAAAATCAGGGCGGTTTTTATATGGCACAGTAAATTTAAAGTATCATGGTACCATGAAAGACATAATTCTACTGATTGCTCAGTTAAAAACTGCTAAGTGAGTGAATGAGAAGACAAAGCTTGGTATCATTCTTCCAGGAAAACATCTTGTTTTAACAAAGCTGTAATGACTGCCAACATGGGGGCATTGTAGGCTCTTTTCCTGCTTTTATCAGGGAATCCTCTCATGCTGTTCACTGCTACTTTCAGCCTCCTTACTTTCTGTTTAGTTCACTTTTGAGAATAGGATCCCATCACCTAATCTAACTTGCATTAATACTATGATTTTGCTGTGGGTCATGGTCCTCATATGTAATACCTTTCTAATAATAATCGCAAAGTTAAAGCTACTTGCATGTCCTCTTCAGACCACATGCAATGTATCCTTTATTTCTAATGTTCTACTTGAAACTCATCTTAATGTTTTGAAAATTCATTCATTCTAGTGGACTCTTTCACTCTCCCTCTCCCAATCTCTCTCTCTCTCTCTCTCTCTCTCTCTTTCTCTCTCTCTCTCTCTCTCTCTCTCTCTCTCTCTCTCTCTCTCTCTCTCACACACACACACACACACACACACACACACACACACACACGTATTACACAACCCCTCAAGTACCTCTTCCTCATCCACTTAAGCAATCTAAATTAAATGTCTGTTATGTGTCAGGAATGGTTATAGACTCCGGTGGTGTCATGAGCACAACAAATACATAGGGAGTTCTGTTTTCATTATTAATTTTATGCCAGGAAAATATTGTGAAGGAGGAATTTTAGACATCAGTTATTTTCACTTGTGTAATAGCCCTTTATCCTAGTTTTGTTTCAACTGTCCTAATTTTGAAATAGTCTGAATTATTTACCTATATTTCATGTGGGTGACCTAATTTGGATGTGAAAAAATACAGTCCCCTGAAGACACATTTATTTTGGAAAAATAACCACTTCAGAATTTTTATTTTTATTTTTCCTGAGTGAAGGTAGATTTATGTTTTAATATCTAAAAGAAAAGAAACTTCAAAATAGTTAACCCCCTTTAAATTTGGAAAATAAATATACTTTTGTGTAGGCATAACTTTACAATTTAACTTTTAGACCAAACATAATGTTAACATCCAGCTCTATTTTATAACATTAATGCAATATATCCTTATTTTATAAACTTAAACACTTGAACTATTGATTCTAAAATTATTACTTTAAAACCAGAAACAAATATTTCCTTTTAATTTTGATGCAAAACACAAATACTGAAAAAGAATATCCTGCTTAATGTACAGTGATGGCTAGTCTTCGTTGTCAACTTGGCATAGCTGGGAAAGAGGACTCTCCATTGAGTATTTGCATCCACTTTATTGGCTTGTGGGCATGCATGTGAGGCATTTTATTGATTTCTCATTGATATAGGAGAACCAAAACCACTGTGGGCAGTACCAATAACATATTGGCCTGGGCTGTTAGAAGAAAGGTAGAACACTGAGCTTGGAAACAAGCCAATAAGGAGCATTCTACCATAGTCTCTGCTTAGGTGTTTTTCTCCAGGTTCCTGCCTTGGCGTCTCAAAGATGGACTGTAACCCATAACTCAAATAAAACCTTTTCCTCTCCTGGTTGCTTTTGGTCAGTATTTCATCACAATAAACAACAAAAAAAAATCAAACTAGGACATGTACATGAAGCAAATTGTGAGAAGATGGGTATGTTACATTTTGTAGTGAGTATGCATCTCATCATAATGACATGCCAACATTTTGGACAGATAATTTTTTTTTTACCTATAACAGCAGCAATGTGCAGCTATTTTATCCCTTCCTTTTATCCTGATAGGCTTGGTTTTAGTTACTTTTCTATTGCTATGAAGAGATACCATGAACAAGACTACTTATAAAAGAAAGAGTTTACTGGGGGCTTGCTTACAGTTTCAGAGGGTTTCAGTACATGACCATTGTGGCCGGGAACATGGCTGTAGGTAGGGAAGAATGGCACTGGAGCAGTATCTAAGCGCTTACACATTGGACAGCAACTATAAGGCAGAGGGAGAGAGATAGAGATAGAGATGGAGATGGAGATGGAGATGGAGATGGAGATGGAGATGGAGATGGAGATGGAGATGGAGATGGAGATGAGAGAGAGAGAGAGAGAGAGAGAGAGAGAGAGAGAGAGAGAGAGAGAGAGAGAGAGAGAGAATTCGAATGGCATGGGCTTCTGAAACCTCAAAGTTCAGCTCCAGTGACATACCTCCTCTAAGAAGCACATACCCTCTAACCCTTCCCAGGCAGTTCCAACAACTTGTGGCCAAGAGTTTAAGTATATGAGCCTATGGGGCAAGTCTTATTCAAACCACCATAGGCTTTAAATGCTTAAAATATTTTATCTCATTTCTTTTTCTAATATTCTAGTCCTCCCTCATTTTACACTGATGCTCATAGGTACATTTCACTGCATCCTTAATGAATGATTTTGACCATCATTGTATCTCTGACTTTTCATGTGATGGTTACTTGAGCATTCCAAACACATTGTGTGTGTGTATTTGTCAAGCCTCACTGGGTTGGTAAGAGTAAGCATTGCTGTTAATCTAAGAGACAAAATATATTAAAAGACATATTTGCTGATTATGTTGTCTCACTGTTTCAGCTAAAATTAGTGAACATAGTACATGTAGTAGTAAGTATAGCACACGTGGCATCTATATATGCATATACCTATGCATATACATATATAATACATATATCATTTAGTATAATGCATTATGGATCTATAATATGTCCATAAATTTATTACCTATGATAGATAAAGTGGAGTAGAAATGATGAGAAAGGCAATAATAGCTGGGATGATAAGAAGTATGAATAAGGAGAGTCTTCATTAATAAATTGTAATTTTGTTGAAGACAATGTCCATGGACATAAATAATTAGAAATCCTATAAAAAACAGAGTCATATGCATTCACTGTACATTGATTATATCCACCCATATTTAATTCCCACTCTCAATCCTACATCCTTCCATAACAACCACTCTTAGTAGGGATATTTTAGAAATATTATTTCTTGAAGTCAATGAATATGGGGTCAAAATTTATATTAATTTATATTTTTTTAGCTTCCATCTTTAAAGTTTATGATTTTCACTGAGGTGACTTTTCGTTACTTATGTTTTATATTTATGTTGTCATTATAAATAGAATTATTTTCCTGATTTAATTTTCAGACAGTTCATTGTAAATGGCTAAAAACAGAATTATCTTTTGTATTGTGACTTTGTAGATTTCAACTTTACTAAATTTATTTGATTAATTCTAACAAATTGTTCGGTTTTCCTTTAGTGTTTTCCACATATATGGCCATACCATTTGAAACAAATTACTTTTTATTTCTTATTTTACCACCATTTACTAAGGTTTTCTTAATGTATTGCTCTGATTATAACTTCCAGTATTATGTTGAATAGAATCGATTAATATATAATTGCCTTATACTGGAGTTAGTGGGAGAGAATTCATATTGATTTTCATATTAATTGTGGCCTTCCATATTTGACATTCATTATGTTAATGTAAATTCCTTCGGAAACTACTTTATTGGGAGTTATTTTTAATTTTTGTTTATTTTTAAAATTGTAATTTAATTGCCCACTTCTCCCTTCCCTTTCCTCCCTCCAGTCCCTCTCATATATCTCTTCTTCCTCTCCTTCCAATTCATGGCTTCTTTTTCATTATTATTCCATGCATATATGTATTTGTATGCATATGTATCCCTAAGTATAACCTGTTGAGTCCATGTAATGTTATTTGTAAGTATGTTTTCAGGGCTGACTGTTGGGAGTTGTTTCCTTAAGAATTATAAGTGTACTTTGTCAAATGTATTTTGTGCATTTGAACATTTTATTTATTCAATATCACATTAAAATTATATTATAGTAGAAGTGGAAGCAAGTCCCAAAAATTCAGTGATGATATTTATTGCAATTATGGCGTTGCAAACCATGCCCTCTATGTAAGTCACAATTCATTTTTATAAAGTATTTATCAGAAAATACTACGTAATACGAAGTCATTCATGATTTCACTCCCACTAGTCCTTGGCAGTGACTAATCTGTTTTCTTTCCCTAATCTGCTTTCTTTCCCCATAAATATACTTATTTTGGCTATTTCATATAAATACAATCATAAAATATATTATTTTCTTATCTGCACTAAAAATATGGCACATAGATTAAGTTAATTCATGCTGTATCATGCATCAGTATGTCTTTTTTTATAGCTGAGTAATGTCACATTGTATTGATATACCGTTTTATTTACTCACCTGTTGATGGGTATTTAAATTTGACTATGGTATATAGTGCTCTTCTGAACATTAAGGTAGGGGTAACTGTGGCATAAGTATCTTAGAGTGGAATTGTTGGTTCATCTTATCCACAGGATTTTCAAAATGAGATGAATATGTAAATAGTAATATAATGTATCCTTAATTTTAATATTAAAGCATTCAGTATTTTCATTTTTATTTTAAAATACCTGTACAATCACTGATCTTATTATTGCTACAATACTGGATTTTCATAGACTTAAAATGTAAGTCCTAAAGCCAAAAATTTCCTGGAATTTGGGACTATGCTTAAAACTTAAAATTAATAGTTGAAAAATATACCAATAAACTGCAGCTGTTGGCTATTTTATGTGATTCAGGTGACCCTTATGGTTCAAGGTTGAATGTGTCAGTGATCTTATCCAGAGAAAGCACAGATTCTTGTACACTTCTTCATTTATAATTAGGGACCATAAATCCATGAATTTTTAAAATCTTAGAGCTGAAGACATTCTGCACAAGAATCATCCTGATGAGGACATTTTTACATGTAATTGCCCAGGAAACTATTCTTTAGGGACCTCGAGTTCATAGTGAATCCCTATATGACTTCTGCCTGTGTATTTTGAGACTTGGAAAATAGAACTCAGAGAAAATTGGAGTGGGCAAGAGAAGTTACCTACTTAGTGCCAGTGAAGTAAAGAAACTGACATGACTTGTCACAGTAAGTGGGCCTCATTATCCCTCACTAGTTTCTACCAGACTACCTAGTAGAAGGAATTATCTTCTTCCTGAAGCATAACATATAAGCAAAGGAAAGTAACTCTTCTTGATCCAAAGGGGCAGGGGTAGGGATGATTAAATCTGAGAATTAAAAAGAAAAGTACACTTAATTATGATAGTTGTGATAGGAAGGAGACTTCACAGATTGCTATTAGAAATTTTAGCACAAAGGCCTGGGCTTCTAAGGCAGTCACAACAAGCTAGGCTTGGCAACGCATCAGTTATTTGCCATTTAAAGAGACAAGCAATAGCAAATCCAGAAGAAGTAGTGTAGCTACACTGGGAAGAGGAACAATGACAGAGTCCAGTGATCCTCAAGTCTATTTCTATGTCACTACACTAGGTTGAAGTTTAAGTAGAGGGCAGGAAGTATGTGTGATTAAGTCTTTCTGGTTAAGGTGTGGTCTTCTCCCTTCACTGCCCTGTGATTGTCTAAGATCAGGAGGTCCTTGTTGGCCAGGTGAGAAGGAAATTCCTTTTGACAAAATTAACTTCTAAGTTCCTGTTTTAGGATCACTTTAGTTCTACATCTTTGTTTGAAAAAGGAATGCATTCATTTAAAGTCAGTCTAGAACAGGGCTAGAATCCAGCTATAACATTTCCCATGACATTTACATTACTTTTCTGTAACAAATTTTCATGAAATTAGGACTTCAGAAGCAGCAACTTTATTATTTTTACATCACGGGTGTCAATAGTCTGGTGACAGAGGGCTAACATCAAGGTTGGCAGAGCTTCAGGTTTTCCTGTATGCCTGAAAGAAGAATCTGCTTCCTTCCATGTTGTCATCATCTGGGAGCTTTGGGGATTCTGGGTCCCTTCCAGCTGCAAACCCAGCAGTTGCACTACTATACTTGTATTGTTACATATCTGTCATGAATCTGACTCTCCTGCTTCCTTCTTCCATTTATAAGAATCCTTGTGCAACCCCCAGATAACACACAGCGATTTTTTCCCATCTCGTGATCCATAGTTTAATCACATCTGCCAACTCTGTTTTATCATTTATGTAAGGCAACATGGTAACATGTACAAGGTATTTGGTCATATACATCTCTATTCTGCCTAAGACAGTTGGACAATTCTTCCTTTAAGGAAAAACATGGAGGAAAACAAAATACACACTTTTCTCTTCAATGTATTGTAATATTTTATTGACATATACTTTGACTCACAGAAAGGGATATGTTATACTAGTGACATTTACTACTACTTTCCCATACATTATTTGATCTTACTGTCTCCTTTTCGGATGGGCAACTAAAACTTAGAATAAAAGGTGCTTCTTGGAAATGAATTTCATATAAGTTATAATTTCAGTGTGGGGCAAGGTCCTATCCACTGAATGATTGACATTTTCTTTAACCCCTTGAGGTTTGATTGAAATGTTTAAAGGATATATTACCATGCATGTAAGTTGGTTTGCAACTATTATTCAAGTTAAACTTCTTCAAAGCCTCTCTTGCAAAAAGACACAATTTCTTCTGACTATATCTTGCAAAGTACTGTAAAATTTTGTTTTTTAAACTGTTTTAAAATTCTACATATTTTAAAGTATTCTATACCAAATTACAGAACTTCCTTTCTTGTTTTTTTTTAAAGGATTAGTTATTTTTTTTATGTGTATGAGTGCCTTTCTTACATGTGTGTTTGTGTACCACATGCATGCCTGGTTCCTGTAGCGTTCAGAAGAGGGCATGCAATTACCTGGAAGTGGAGTTCTAGATGCTTGTGAGCCAGCCACCATGTGGGTGCTAAAAACAGTACCTGAGTCTTCTGCAAGAGCAGGAAGTATTCTTTATCACTGATCTATTTATTCAACCATTCCACGTCATTTTCTAGTCTATCCAGAAGAAAGGGAATGTGATTTCTTTTTCTGTGTAACTGTAATACATCAGAAGGCAAATAATTAGTATAAGGGGTGCCAATACCACATCAGCAGTTGTTGACTAGCTCACAAATGTGAGATTATTATCAAATTCTCATTTTTATTATTATCATCATCAAACTTGGAATATGATTTCACCATGTAAAAGAAGCTGCCTTGAAACTTGCTATGTAGCTCAAAATAGCCTTGAACACATATTCTTTTTGCCTCTGCCTCCTGAATGCTGGAATTATAGGAGTCAACAACAATCATTCCTGGCTTATATTTGAGATAATTTTTGAAGATAAGAATCATGTTTTATTTTCTTAAAAGTATTTTGCTGTGAGCTGTGAGCTGCTAATACTTAACCCTCCACTGTCTTTATTTTTTGGTAAGGTTTTAATAAACTTAGGCTGGAAAAGCACATACTCAAATAGTAAAGAGTTTAGTGTAGTGGTAGAGCTCTTTAGTAGCATGTGTGAGGTGCTGGGTTTAATCCCCAGTACCACTAAAAATAGGTATGAACAAGAGAATGAGAAAAGTTTTCCTGTCCCATTGATTTAGGTTATTAGGAAAGTTATTTAAATTAAATTTAAATTAAGCCACTTGCTACTCATACAGTCTTACTCTATTTGTGCATAACATGAGAATTATAACATTTATGAAGTGTAAACTTTTTTTAACAATAATTGAAGATCAACTAATGCAGCACATTTTAAGCAGATAATACTAATATTACTACTACTACTACTACTACTACTACTACTACTACTACATCTATCTATCTATCTATCTATCTATCTATCTATCTATCTATCTATCTATCTATCTATCTATCTATTTTCATTGCTGCCCTTAACTGCAAATGTACATATAGAAAGAAACACTTGAAACTAAGTATGTGCTGAGTCTTTCTCTTGAATAATAACTTCTATTTTGTGCTTATGCAAAATTTCTTTGAAGTTTGTTTTTCAAATGATTACTATTGGACTGTCTTATGTTGCATGAAATTTCTCTTCCATTGTGCTTTGTTCATATTCTCTTCATTCCCTCTAAGTCCTACCCCCTCCTCAACCCAGACTATTTTGGTGCCATCTTCATGAGATGAAAGGTTTCCGGCTGAGATCATCATGACCACTTTGTTGTCAAATCCACTGCAAATTTTCCATTCCTCTTTCATATTTGATCTTTGTGCAGCAACACACACTTGACTATTCTCTTCTTGAAGTACTTGCTTCAGAGATTTTTCTGTGAGAGGAAATTATCCAAGTTTCTTTTCCCCAATTCCTTTTCATTTTCTGTTTCTCTTGAAGGTATTTTCTCCTAGAGAACAATCCATTCTCTTCCTAGGCAATCTTGTTCACTTTTCATGTGTAGCTTCCATTACATCTGTGATAAGCCACTACAGGCTAGGTTCCAGTCCAAACATATGTTGCAACATTTCAATGAATCAAAATAATCAAGATAATTTTATGTCCTTACCACATGTCCTTAGTGGTCCAAGTGGGAGGTCTGTCTCATATCCTATGCTACCTACTCTAAATCTTCACTGTCAGTTTTCCTGGATTTGTAATCATTGAGTAGCAATATTCCCCTCTCTCTGCTTCCTGATTGCTTGTAATGCAAGCAAATGAGGACTCCTAGCCACATGTGGTCACCACCTATCTATCTGCCTTCATACCTTTTCTGATGTAATGGAATATATTCAGACAAATTGTGAGCCAAAATAACTCATGAAACATGAGCTTCGGCAGGTGGCTTTCAAAGTCTTAGAATAATAATCCCTTTTGGATTCTCCTCTTCTGAAGACTCCTTTGTTGTTCTTTCTCCTCATTTTGGCCTTGCAGTCCCTGAAGCACATGTGCAAACAATTTTCTGTATTAAATTCCCTGGGCTGGGGGATGCCTGGATGGTGCAGAACTAAATGCATACTGCTCTTGCAATGGACCTGAATTCAATTCCTGGCACTCATGAGAACTGTGTGTAATTCCAGCTCCAGGAATATCTGATGCTTCTATCTCCTGTACATACCAGCACTCTTATAAACATACCCACATATATACATATAATTAAAAACAAAATTTAAAATTTCTGGACTCTGTTAACACAGCCTCTATTTCCTTTGTTTGTTTTGTTTTGAGAAAGGGTCTCTTTGAGTAGCTCTGGCTATCTCAGAACTTACTATCTAGACCAACCTGGCTTTGGACTCAAAGAGATCAGCCTGCTCTGCCTCCTGGGTGCTATGATTAAAGGCACATGCCACTTACCCTTGCAGGTCCTCTGTTTTTGATGAGTCCCTGAGTAATGAATTTATGTTAGGATATTCAATCTTATTCTGTACCCCAAAAAACAGAGAATTAGAATTTATTGATAACAAATTATTATGACTGCCTTGCTACCCATTTATATTTAGCTTGAAGTTGTCCTATCTAGCCAGACCTCTATTATGAGATCTACAATCTTGTAAGTGATCCAAAGGTACAGTACTCTCAGCATATCAAGATAATAAAACATAATTGACTTTCAACACACTTCATCTTCTTCTCTTCCCTCCCTTATTCACTTTGTTTATCAGAAGATAAACTTAAGGGTAATTACTGAAACCTTATTCCCCCATAGGCTACATAAACATTACTGTAAACATAAACTTAACCTTCACCATACGATCAAATATCCACAGCAGTAATCATAAATATATTGGTGATATGCTAAGCACCTCTCTCTCTTTTATGTTCACTTCTCTTGTTTTCAATGCTTTCACCATAATCTAAGCTCCTATATTCTACCAGATAACTGAATCTGCATCCTAACTTTTTCTCAGTATCGTATTTTCAAAATTATAGTAATCTCTCAAGACACAATCCTACAAGATTTGGTGCCAGCTGTCTCTCCAGCTTTATTTCCACTGTCGTCATACTCCATACCACTCTTTGTATCCTAGTCTCACCAGCATCGTTATGCATTTTATCCTTCTCTGTGCTTTTTAATTCAAACAGCCTCAGGTATCGGACCCATAGTTGCCATGGTTAACATGTTAACATCTATTAAGTAGTCTTATTTTCTTCAGTGTAATTCTCCCAGGAAAGTCTTCCTTAACCAACTTAACTATTCAAACACCCTGTTTCACACATGAGGTAATGTTTTGTACTTCCTGCCACACAGCCATACCTATATTGTAATTTTGTACACTTACTTATACACTGTAGGATGAGGGACATGAATGCCTTTGTTAACTTCTATCCCAAGCTCTTAGGAGAGCCTGATATATAGTTAGCAATCAATAAATGAATAAAGACACTTCCTCCTGTATTCTTTCTCATCTTTCTCCCCACCCCTCTCTCCTTGAAGAATTTTTTTTTAACTCTGTACCTAAAGTTGAGGAGTAGTTGTCATATACCCACTTTGTAGTTAATCTATGGTCTGTGAATGTTAAATGCTCATCAGCCTTTTTATTCTCAATGGTGTTATTGTGGGAAGACATTTATAATAATAGCTAATAGACAAAAGGAGAGAGAGAAGGTGCAAATCTTGAAATAAAAAGTGTAGACTTTTTATTCCCAGCTTTGCCATTTGCTTACTGCATGGCTCTGAAATATTCCAATGATCCCTGTAAAGTCAGTTCTTCCTTGGTGTAATAAGAGATAATCATACATGTCTTATGTAGTAATAGTATGGATAATGAAAGAACTTGACATTTGGAAACTCAATAAAGAGGAGTTACTTTGGCTTTTGTTGATAGCATTAAGTAATTACCTATTTTATTAAGGATTATTAAGCAGCATAGAATATTGAAAATCCATTACAAAATACTTATATGAAACGTTTAAATCAGACATATTTGATAGTTGATACTTACAAGGTATGATTTTGGAAGATTAAAATGCACTTTAGTAAATACTTTGGTAAGTAGTGTGTATGTAGCACATTAATCACTGTATACAGGTATGTGTGTATGTAACTACTTTTATTTATGACTTCATTTTTAGCTATATTTATATTTTAATTGATGCCACTTAAGTTAAATCATATTTGTATATATTTACTGGGTACCACATGATATTTTAAAATAGATATACAAGGTGGAATACACAAAGAGAGGTATTTATATGTCTATATAGTCTCAGGTGAACTTTTTGTAATTTTATCAATTGCTTCACATTTTTATTAGCTTACTATGTTTAAAAATCCTTGAGGCAAAAAGACATTGTAGTTTTTTTTTAATTCTCTAGAAAGATAATCCCACTGGGATGAATGCCTTGATCTCTTACTGCCATAGCAGAAAAGTGGAAGAAGAAAAAGTGTGTGCTTTATTAATGGTACCCTTAACAATGTCTGTCTTTGTGGAGTAGGGATTGATGTCATTTTTGGCAACTACACAGCTGATACTGTTCTGTGACATTGCATCATATCCAGTACATTCCTGATACCCTTTTCAAGTGGTAAACAACCCTTCCCAAGGCAGCTTTGCCAGAGCTCTGTTTTACTATCCAACAGGAAATCACCAAGACAGTTTTTTCTCTTTACTTAAAAAAGTGTATGTCTTTAATGATGATTTATTGTTTGAACCATCTACAGATGCGCTGTCCATTCAAATTTGCCAGAGTTAGATTGATTTTTATAAATTATTGCCATTATCTCATTATGCTTTTGTCAAAAGATGACTATTTTATGTAACAACTCTATGGAAAGATATTTCAAGGCTAAAATGGAACTCAGATTTTTGACAAAGCCCTCTTTTAAAACAGTGGCAAAATACATATTGCCTGCTTGCAGGTATTTCAAGTATCAAATTGGGTGAATCTTTTTTAATTTTCTTCATCTGAATTAAGTTTAAGTGAATTTGATAGAATTATCGGGCTGCTAGTGCCTGGAATAGCAGCGATGACTTACAGAAGGAACCAGCAGGGCTGATACTGTTGACGAAGGGGTGCTTTAGACCCCTCATTTGTCAGCAGGAAACCCTGTGATGTGATCCATCTATTGAGTCCTCCCAGCGCAGTGCCTGCCTGTTTTACTTGGAAGGCACTAAATGCATCTTTTCAGTCAATATTCAATTATGCAGGACAAGAGATGCTGGCGAAGTAACTGTTTACCTGTTGAGGAAATGCATTTCCGAAATGAGTTGTTACGACTTCTGGCTTAGTTCATCTTCTCCATCTCTAGGTGAACAGCTGCCCTGTTACACTTGTTGAACATACACAGTTATCTTCTAGCACAGGGTCTCCTGTGATGGCATGTTTTCTGCTCTTCTTTTGGCACTACCTTTCTCAGCCACGTTCTTTGCAGTTGTTGGCTTTTGTTGCCCAGAAAACCAGAAATCTTTCTCTGGTTACAATTGACTTTCCAGTCTTCACTTACAGACCGTTACTAATCAGCTGTTTTGCTTTATTTTGCAGTATATTCTTATACCAATCTGTATGCTTTCACTGTAAATCTGGAGGATTTGGATCGAGTTCCTTTTGCAGGGAGGCTGACTAGGTATTTTAATTTAATAAATTAACCATCACTCCTGTTTTGTTCCACTGGAAATTGACTTAACATATTATTCATTCTGGCCTAATCTGCCAGGCAGGCATGAGAATATTGCTTCCTAAGCCACCTTCTAATTTAAAAATATGAAGATTTCACAGGTCAACACATAGGCAGTATGAACTGGGATGTTTTAGCATATTAATTGGGCTCAGAAGAATTCACTACAGTTAATGAAAGTTGTGCTTGTTATCTAAGATAAATGGAGAGTGCTGCTGAACCTTTCTTAGGACAATTAAAAAAACAGAATCAAATATTAATGTGAAATAGTTAAACAATTAATGGATGGGTTGTAATTCATATTATGAGAAGTTTTAATCCATTTAATATAATTTCTGTACTTATCAACCAATTCAGGGATATTCACATCTTAGTTTAATTGGAAGACTTAGAGTTTCTTCCTGGCTAGTAGGAAAAAAAGCAAGATTTCTGACGATGCTGTATTTTCCTTAAAAATTGATTTCGTTACTACTGTACACAGCCATTATTTTTCTTCTGTTCTGTTGTGTCTTCCTATATTCTATTTGATCTTACTTGATTTAACTGACATTTCCTCTTGATATTTAGTGTTTGTTTTCTACTCACTCTTATTAATAGCTCTAAAATAAATATGTGGCTTTAGATTGTGTGTCTCCTACTGTCTTGCCCATTCTAACTTGCTCATGATCCTAGGCCCAGGCTTCAGATCTGTTAGTGGGAGATGCTTTGTGTCAATGCAATGCTCTATACAGCATTCCTGCTAAGATTAAGACTACACTTCCATTGGTAAGCAGATAATAAAGAATATATTGCTTTGTCCTTAATAACACCTCATTGTTAACAGTATTAGAAAATGAACTTCTGGCACGTGCTGGGAGTTTTGGATGCCATTCCTCCTGTAAGGCTGATAATAGGGAGGAAACACCAAGGGGTTGTGTGCCACCTCTCTGGATCACACAGTTACTGACCGGAGCAACAAGATTTTGAATCCTAACAATCCAATTGCACAGCCCACATTTTTTATTGTTGACACTATACTATAGTAAACTACAGGACATGGATTTATTTCTAATAAAAACGGATACATTCACTGATTTTGAGTCTATTAACACTGCCCTGTAATTTTCTTTTTCTTTCTTGGAGTTATGAGTATCAAACCAAGGGCCATTACTATGTTAGATAAGCACCATACAGCTAAGCTACATCTTCAACGACTAATCACAATTTTAATCACTTTGGGGTCTGTTTCCTTTTTTGTTTTTTGTTTGAGACAGGGTTTCTCTGTAGAGTTTTGGTGCCTGTACTGAATCTCACTCTGTAGTCCAGGCTGGCCTCCAACTCTGTTTTCTTTTCAAAGAGGAAATTTAAGCATATATATGTGCGTGCATAGCAATAATAATTAAATGAGAAGTCCTAAAGTTGAAATGCAGTGGAGAGTGTTGGGAAAAAGAAAGAATGGGGTAGAAATAATGTAAGCACAGTTCTCATGTATGAAATTCTCAAAAATAATAAAATACATATTTAAAAATTAAAGTTATTTCAATAAAAACAAAATTGACAGATGTTAAAAACATAATGTGATGTTTCAATATATGTATCTATTGTGTAGTACTGAAATCAGGTTAACTGGCTTTTATTTCTTTTAAATGCTAGTCATTTCTGACCTACTGATATAAAACTATGATAGCATAAAATTTTAAGTGAACTTCAATATATATTATATCTCTTCAGAAACCAGATTTTTGATTCTTTAAAAATCTTATTTAGTTACTTATTCTACAAATTCAACAGTTATTTCTTCAGTTTCTATTATGCCTAGCAAATACAAAAGATGATAGGGTTATAGTAGTCACAAAGGAGAACTCTTCTTTCATAAATTTACATATTTAAATTATGTATTTGATCAACTATGAAAGAAAGAACCACTTATAGGAATTTATGAAGCCTTAAGTTCAACTCAGTTAAAAACAAACTAGCAATATATATGTATATGTATTGTGGTCTGTGGCACCCAATAAATGGAATTAATTTCACTTAATATTCTAAAGACATTAACACAAAGTTACTTGCCAACAAAAAAAAAAACTATGAAAAAGGGATTATACATTTTTCCCTGAATAGTATTTTAATTTAAATTTAAATATTTTGATAATTTCTTTTATGGATGTATCATCTCACACAAATGCCTAACTTTAATCAAAACAGTCTCATTTTCTTTTCCTTGCTTTTTATTATACTCTGTTTCTATCTTTATTTTCCCTTTGATACACATCTACCGCTCTTTACAGCCACTCCAATTAAAGTCAGAACACATTAGTAACCGAGTGTGTTTACTTGCATTTTCCCCCTCTGTGATCTTATGTTTATATTTAGGAGTCACAGGCCCATTCTCAAACAGAGAGTTTTAACACCTTTTAGAAAAATTTTATGAAATATTGGCTTTTCTACATCCTGCTTTTAGCACTCAATAGTAACACCTGGGAATCTTTGTATGTCAACAGAGATGGCATAGATACCTTGGGTTCTTTCCTTGCATAGCCACACTTTTGCCTTAATAGGTGCATAATATTCCTTCATGAAAGGACACATTGTATTTTGTTTTTCCATTATTTTGGCATGTCTTAGGATTTGACAATACAAATATTGGTAAAGATAAATATCTTTAAACCTGTATATAATTTTGTCTTTTTTGGATGGATTCCAAAGTGTGACAAAATTCTTCAAACAAAAATCATGTCATTTCTATTTCTACAAATATGTGTAGACATTTCCTTACATATATACAAGCAAAATGTGAGAGATTTATAATTTTATACTAGTGAGATATTTGTAAAGTTATTAGTCATTGTTATTTTGAATGTGGCTTGTATTTTATGAATTTAAACATTTTTAATGATAAATTTGTTACTCTTTTAGATTTTTCTCTTCTAGAAATGATTTGCTTCAGATACTTTTCCTGTTTTTTAATCTTTGTTTATGTGTTTCCCTATCAATTTGCAAGTACACTTCATATGTCATAGATATGAATATGTGTTTTCACTATTTGAAATTTGTTCAATTCTATTATTTGCCTTAAATTAACATATTTCCTATTAAAAGAACATTTGGGAAATTTTGTTTAGGAAATATGTCTCTATTTTATAGGTTGGTCATCTTCAAGAAGTATTTTCTTCTTTGTGAGAGTTTACAATATTTTTTCTTTAGAATTTCTATAAATACATAACACTTATAGTCTTAAAAGTTAGAAGTGTTTGATAGATCATGTATAACGCAAAATGCATGATTTAAAATGAAGATTTTTTTAAATCTCCAGATGAAAGGACATTCAGTTTTGATATAATGATTTAAAAATTATTTTTCAACAAAATTACACTGAAGCAATTTAAAGTATTCTTTCTTCTATGAATTTACTATTGCTTCATATAAACATTGTTTAATATTGTTGAGCAATTATTCAGTCATTTCACTTTTCTTGAAGTTCCATAAGGGGAAGAGTGGAGAGAATATGTCAAGAGAACATTTTGAGATGGCTGCTGCTTGACTGAGATCCAGCATTGAATTGTGAATACCTACAAATCACAAACGTCTGACATCTACTGATGACTCTGTTAGAATTTGATAGGTTCTAATTTCAACAGTGTTGGGGTTCCCTTTTCTTACAATCAAATTAGGAAGCTTAACCCATTGATCTCCAATGTCCGTTCTGATCCTCATGTATGGCAGCACACTGTCAAATATACTCTTATAGGCATATGTATATCAATGTCTTTTACCCAGTTGATCAAATGTTCCTGGCAGAACATGGTGGAAGGGATTGAGGGAATGATGCAACGAATATGAATAACTAGGTATATTTGATGTAGCCTATCAAGAATAAAAGTAAAAGCCAAGTAGTGAGTTGGTTTTGTGTCCTCATGATTTTCTTGTTCAATTTCTGACAAGGTATAGTGTCACTATTGCATCGCATCATTATGTGTCATGCTGGTACTTGTTGTGGTTCATAGGTGTTACATCTGGGCAGGACTTTTGCTTACTTCCCTCCCTTGAAAGCTTCAGGTACTGTGCAAGCTATTCCTCAGGGGTGAAGCTTGTAATTCAAATCTAGCTAGGGTTGTCTGGGTCTTGTGTTCAAAATGCATGGTGTCTTTAGTGGTGACTGCATGACCTTCAGCCTCTGGGAGGCAATCTAGGCCAACAGCAATACCTGTTTTGAGAGTTGTATTATTCTGAGAGTTACTTCAATTCTCCTGATAAGCTACTCAAAAGGGGATTTCTCTTGCCTGGTATTTGGGATTTTGTTAGATAATCTATGGCTCTTGGGAGTTTTGTAAATACAAGTTTTATAACTTCACTTTACTATACATGCATATGTATACACATTGCCTTATATGTATTGCATGCAATTTGGAGTAAATAAATAATAATATGACTCTTTATGGCCTTTTCAAAAATCCTCAGGGTAGTGTTACTTTCCCTCTTCTCCTTCTGTATTGAATTTACTCCCCCTCCCAATTTAAAGCACACCCTCGTTTTACCCAATTTTCCTTGCAAATCTCTTATGTCCTGCTCTTTCTTTCTTGTACCCCATTGCGTGGTCTCTTTTTACTTTTCTGGTTTCTGTGATTATTCCATGTTATATTCATCCACATCTCAAGAGTTGGATATAGGAATAACAGATGAAATAGAACATGCACAGTTTGTCTTTCTGAGTCTGAATCACCTCACTCAATATGAACTTTCTAGTTCCATCCATTTACCTGAAGACTGAGACAGGCTAAGTATCAAGGAACGATCTATGGGAACAAATGAATCTCTCTGGGAGAAATAGAATATATCATGTGGTGGACTGGGGGTGGGAACAGGAGGAATCATGTGGGGAATGGAGGGACAGAGGGAGACAATATGGAGATAAATGACTAGAATTAGGGGACACTTGGGGGATAATGTGGAAGCCTAGTCCAGTGGAAACTTCCTGGAACCTATGAGGGTGGCCCTGGTGAGGACTCCTATTAATGGAGGATATGGAGCATCAACCAGCCATCCTTTGTAACCAGACAAGGCATCCAGTGTTGGGACTAGGACACCAACCATAAAACCTTTGACCTACAATCTATCCTGCCTGTAAGATGTATGGGGGCAATGGAGGTGCAGAACTTGTGGGAGTGGCCAATCAATAACTGGTCTAATTTGAGGCACACACCATGAAAGGGAGCTCATACTCAACTTTGCCTGGATGATTAGGAACTGGAGGTTGGACATCCCAGAGACCCAGGATTTAAAAAAAAACAATAAAATGATTATTAATGATATTCTGCTATACTCATAGATCAGTGCCTATCCCAACTGTCATCAGAGAGGCTTCCTCCGGTATGTGTTCTTTGTGACTTGTATTTCATTCATTATAGCTTTGTTATCTTGCCTATGTTTATTCATCTCTTCATTCTGAAGTATCACTTCCTGAATTCTTTCTAAGATTGGCTATAAAATATTTTAGGTAGTTTTTCTTTCCCCATCAACTGTTGCAGGAAGTTTTGTGGGTACAGTAGTCTTAGTTGACAGACTTTTAGCCCGTCTTTTAGAACTTGGGGTAAATTATTCCAGACTCTTCTGGCTTTCAGAGTTCCCATTGAGAACTTAGTCCTTATTCAGATGAGTTTTCCTGAGTTTTTGACCTATGAATTTTGTCTTACAGCTTTCAATACTATTTTGTTGTTCAGTATGTTTACTGTTTTAACAGTGATATGTCATGGGGAGTTTTTTCGACAGTTGTCATCTTTTTGGTGTGCTGTGTCCTTTTTGTATCTGTGTGGATAAACATTTCATTAGTTTAGGTAAGTTTTCTTTCTCTATTCTTGCCTAAGAGCTGGACTATGCCTTTGACCTGGAATTCTTATCTCTCATCTGTGCCTGATTCAAAGATTTGTTCTTTTCATGGTGTCCCACAGTTCCTGCATGTTCTTTTCCTTAAATATTTCTCAGACTCTGCTTTTTTTGTCTAGTCTCTCTACGTTATCCTGGATTCCTGATATTTCACCTGCCTGAGCCATTCTACTTGCAAAGCTTTCTCTTGAGTTTTCTAGTTGGATTATTGAGTTTTTCAACTCCATCTTCATTTCAGCTTGAATTATATTTAATCTTTCTATTTTTTATTCAATTTGGATTTCGGCTCCTCTATTATCTTTGCTGTTTCATTCAACCGTAATGTTTATGATTTGGGGCACTACTAAATCATTTATTGTCTTTGAGTTCATTTTTTAAATTCATTGAGCTGTTCATTTGCATCTTCTTTAAATAATTTGCATGTGTGTATGGAAGACATACTGTATTGTCCTTTGATACATTTTTTTTGACAGCTGGACATGTAGCCTTCTTGTGTTGGTTTTGTGTCTGATGTAGACATTGCTATCTGGGCTGGAGGTATAGGATAGGTCATCTTACCTGAACTAGGTTGAGCCAGAGAACAGAAAATGTGCTCTTGGGTGGGTTTGAAGTCTGGATATAACACAAGCAGTCAAGGGGGTGACAGCAGCAAGAAGCTGTGCATAAATGCAGTTTGTTGTAAACTATGATGGGGTGTACCTATGTCTCTGCATCACATGGGCTGGGTAGAGGATCTCTAGTAAGTACTGACACACAGTCTGTTGAGGTAAAAAACTATGGGACATGGTTATAATCACTCAGTTGTACTTTTTCTCGAGGTTTAGACATTTAAACATTTCTTACTGATACATTTTATGAATTATGATAATGGAACACAAGTTTGAAAATTAATTTTCATGGAAAAATTGAGTCACTTCAAACTCATTATTATAATATGTGCAGGTTGTTTAATTCTGGTGATAATTTTGAGTATTTTGAATCATTACTATTAATTGAGATAAAGAAAATTATTCATTTTAGTGTATACTTGTTATATGCAAAGAAAGCTGGATAATTGACATGAGAAACAATTGAAAAATAATCTACCTTTTTTGATGTGACACGACAAGTATATCATTTAGTGATATACTTTGCAATCATATATTCTTCATAATTTATGTTTAATGTATACATATTTTAAAAGCCAAGTTAAACATTACAATGAAGAAAAATTCTGTCATAGACAGACATGGGAACACTAATAAGCTGATTTCTGCACGAATCACAGTTTATTGGCTTATATATATGAGATAGGAAAACCAATGGAAGTCATCAAGGCAGAGCTTCTTGGTATTTAAAATTATATAATACTTCATAGAAATAACTTTAAATACATGGAATCATAGCTCATAAGAATCTCAAAATATGAGTTCAGTTCTCATAGGTTCTTTTGTATGGTCAATTTACCATTATAACGCATTTACCAAAGCCTTGCCTGGTGGAGCAGGCCTCCCTGTAATCCTAAGAAAAGAGGGATGCAAAGTCAAGGATAGTCTAGTATATTGAGTGAGATCACAGCTATCCCAAGCAATTTAGTGAGACCTTGCCTCAAAATGAACAGGAAATTAGAGGGCTAGAGCTATAACTCAGTGGTAGAGTGCTGCTGTAAATTCAGTCACAAATACTGTAATAATAAATAATCAAAGTCAGTTTTAAACATTTGTCATATTACTTTTAGGCATCCCAATTTCACTTACATTTCCATAATCTTGTTTTCATTAGCATAATCTGTGGGTTCATTCTTCTATCTTTTGTCATTATTCATAAGGTTACAGATAATAGATGATCCATATCGGACCATACAATCCACTAAACCAGAGAATGGGTTGCTATCTGAGTTTCAATAAACATCAGCTACCTCAAAGCTAATAGAACTATAATTTTGTGACTGTAGTCTTTTAACATTTCAACAGAATATGCTTATTTTTCCTTTGGTTATATAAAATATGCATTCGTCATTCTTATCAGAGTACTAGGTACAAATTTTCTAATCAATGTGTCTGCTACCAATTTAAGTTTAGGCATTGGGTTCTCTTAGCTTCATTGATATGGGTATTGTTTCTAATTGTTGCCACAATAAGAACATTTATCCAGAGCAGCAAAAGCATAGTATGAAATGGATAAGATGATTCTTAAATATATGGGTAATATTTCTTAATAACTGGATTTATTCAGGCAGACATTTCATCCAAACATTTTCTTTGAACTGAATTATCTTTCCTGTATCAGAGGAGAATTGCCACCAAGGAAGGTAATTCCTTCCAGATGAAAATGACCCTGGCAGGTGGTTGCTTCATATTCTCCCTCTCCTCTGTTTATTGACGCCTCATAACTGAAGAAGGACATGAGTAGCCTTGTCTTACTGACAGCTGTGAACTGTTAATGAACCATGTGCAGTGATGTTAAAGTTGCCACCAACATCTATGAACCATATGCAAATGGTGAACAGAGAGACAGACAAAAACTTTGAAGCAACTAAAGCCATTCATTGTTAAACTAGGAGTCAGAAACTTAAAATTATTTTAAGGCATTACAGTTAAAAATAGGTTATTTAAACTAGGTCACCATAATGTTACCTGCATTCACTTTAATCTTACCTACGTTCACTTTATACATTCTCACTAAGTTGAAGGACGTAAGACAAATGTATTAATGGAAAGATGGGTATCTTATGTCTCTAAAATCCATATCTGGAAGAGTTTTTATTGTCAGTAATATTCATTTTTCAATTTTATCTATGAAAGGGAAATTGAAACTGATTCATTTATTGCTAATGGTAGAGACCTTGAAAAAAATTAAGTCTTATCCTGTTCCAAGGATATGCAAAAACAAAATCCATGAATGCAGTGAGGGCTAGACTTTTCTATCTGAGGAGTAAATAAGGAAACACACTTTCTGATGGTAACTTTGTCTTTTACTTCATCTTAAAAAACTTTCTTTCTGAAAATTTCTCTGTCTCCACACATCTACATTGTTTACATACAGCCACATATATCTCTTTACATACATACATCTCTCTCTTGCACAGCCATATATTTCTATATACAGTTATATCTCTTTTCATACAGTTACATCTCTTTTTTACATAGCTCCATCTCTCTTCTAAACACATATCTTCTCTGTACTCTGCTACATTCCTTCACATACTACACATTGTTCACTCACTCTTTACTCACTCTCTCACCTCTTTACTCATTCACCTCTTCTCTATATCCTATATACACATCTCTGTTCTATACAGCTTCATCTTCCTTGTCCCATACAGTTAAAAATCTACACATTCTCTCTCTATACACTCAGCTACAGCTCTCTTTCAGCACACACATACACCATTACAGCCAAACTCTGGACAATTGTATGTTACATATACAGGGTATGACCCATTCTCATAGCACATGATAAGTCACACAGTTTCTTTCAGGCTAGGGAGGTTGCACTGACTGGCCAGTGAGTAATGCTTGGCTATCTATATAGCTTTGAGTGGTTAGTGTTTTCAGACAGAGAGTAACATTGTAATTCAGGACTTAAGCAATAAACAAGTTAGTTGGCTGAACCTTGAGGCTAGGAGTATGTGCAGAAAGCCAGCCACTGAGACGACCTATACAGGGAGCCATGCCTCAGTGTTATCAGCCTGACTTTGGTTAAACAGATACTTGGGAACTTGTCTTTGTGTATTCTACTCAGGAGCAGCTGGTCTGTTTCAAATTTGTTCTTACGTCTAAAATTAGCTGTCTTTGTGACTGAGAATACAGTTACTTTCCAATGTCAGTTATGGAAAATATCTTAGTATTATTTCTATTAATAAGCTTTATACAGATTAAGCAGAAATCATCTTCCTGACCACCCACAGCTATAAGTGTGCCCAATAGATGGAATATATACATGAGATAAACACAGAAGCAGTGGGGAGAATACCCTTAGCTGTTTTTAGAGAAAAAATGCAGTGGCACATGAGAAAAATTACAGACAGAAACAACCAGTCATTTACAGTCAGTGATCCCATGGTCCTTTCCAGGTGGGGCTTCCCATCAGAGAGTTATTCGTCTGGTGGTTTGACCTGTTTAATACTAGTTGTCACCTGCTGTATACTTCCATGCCCTCTGGTAAAACCATTGCTACCAGCACCTGTCAGCACAATTTTATGTATGAAAGGGAAATTGATATTAATTCATTTATTGCTAAGCGTAGGTATCTTGAAAAAAGTAAGGTTTATTTAAAAGAAAAATAAAGTTCTGGATTTACTTATGTACAAAAAATTGGATATCAAAGGAAGAACATGAGATTTTTAAAGATTTTTGATTTTATGGTATTCTCTTTACTAATTAATAACAATATAATGTTCCTCTAGTCATGGTGGCATATGCCTTTACTCCCAGCACTCAGGAGGCAGAGGCAGGAACATCTCTGTAAGCTTGAGGGCAACCTCAATTACAGAGAGTTCCAGCATAGCCATGGTTACATAAAGATATCTTTTTTTCAAAACAAAACAAGCCAATATAATGTTCTACAAACTGAGACAGTAACAAAGTAACTACTTAATTTACAGAGTGGAGTAGAGTGTTTATATTTGGCTTACATACTTTTAAAGTATAGTAATGATAATTATTAATATAGTTGTCAGACATTTTACATATGGAAGTCATTTTGTTCTTATATCATTTGTATGATGTAGGTAGTATCATTAGCCTTATCTTAATGATAAATAAAATAAAGCCTAAGTAAAGTAAAGCATAAAGAAATTAAGTAGCTACAGATAAAAGAGTAAGAGTTTTGTCTCCTGTCTGTTTGTAGATTGCTGCTCAAACATTATGGATAAAGCCAGATTAATAGTGAATTTATTTTATGCGATTTAGACCTTATTCTCAGTGAATGCCATAGATGTGCAAGTGGCACTTATGAAACATGGCATGTATTTGCTAAATAATTACTTTATCTATGAATAAATGAATGGACAAAACATATACACAAAATGACCACCATTGCTTTAATATTCTGTAAGAGGCAGTTATATTCTGTAATATACAGATTATAGATTAATTGCCATATTTGAAAATGATTAATTCTGAGAGGACTCTAAGTCTGCTTTGTAAAATCCATACAGCAACATATTTCAAGTGTCTTGATCTAAGAGGAAAGGTAAATGAATTTTATTGAGACTTTTCTTGAAGAATATATATATATATATATATATATATATATATACCGAAAGAGACCTATGTGTCTATGAAAGACTTAGAACTTTTTGTTGAAAGCTTGTCCCACTTATGGTTCATGTGAGCAGAGACTTAGTAGCAAACAATTTAATTCTTATAGCTTTATCTGTGTCTTTTATCATTCAAAACCCTATACCCAAATCTGGTGATACTGAGCGAATTTTCTACAGAAAATATGCACAACAGGAGACGTGGGAGGAGAATTTATGTAGAGTTGAGAAAGGAAGAGGATTAAAGAAAATAACGTCATACTGAAATGAATATGAAACTCACAGAATGTATTATGCATTGAACATTTTAAGTCAAGAACACAAAGCAGTGTGCCTGCTTAACCACCAATCCATGCTTCAGTCTGCCTTAGGAGCATGAGACTTTGGGAACTGGTGCTGGAGATGCTTTTATTGAAGTGATGTTCTCTGTGACATGTAGTAAATGCTATAAACACTTGGACTGTGGATAATTCCTCTAAGTAGCAGTGGTTTGGGTTCCACACTATTTCCCTTCGTCTTTGTCTGGGTGTTTTGTGCTTTACACTGTTTAAACTATGTTTCAGGGCCAATATGATCTTTATATATGTAGTTTATAGATTGGTGTAAGCAAAGATTGTATTCATAGGTTACACATAATAGAAAGTAAAATAGAATTAAGACAATTTGAAAATATTTAAAATGTTTATCACAAAATTACTTTAGAAGGTTATTATAATACAATTGCACAGATGAGAAGACCTGTAATTGGTAATTTAAACTTTAAGAAAACTTTTAATACAACTGACAGATTTTCAAAAGGAAGAAACTCCAATATATCAAGAAACCGTTGGCCTTTTCAAGTAATCATTTCCATGGTAGCTCTAACAAAGAAACTATTTCAAATACAATAATCTCATCATGTATGTTTAGAGAATGGATGCCTCACTAAGTCATTGTTAATGAAAAGAAAGTCAGAATGCTTTCAACTTTATGCTGAAATACATTGAATTTCAGTAAATTAAAACAAACCTCTCCTTTTCATTATTAGTATAAAAGTGGTAACCCGGGGCACACTATTCATCATTTTGAAAGCATGTGATATACTTGCATCACATTAAGCATATTTATTTTTTCTAGTTACTTATTGTGATTTTCTTACCAAAAGTGAAAAATATAGCTTCATACCTTGATACTGGTATGTTTGTGTGTTCCATTTATAAAAAAAAGTTGAGAGGATGTCTAGAATATTATCTAGGTAAATAAATATCATTATCACTAGCTTTGCAATCATTTAAATCCTCCCAAACCCTCCTTATTTACCTCCTATCTTTATTATTTAGCAGTTTAGATTTTGATTCACTTAAATTTTTACATTGTTTAGAGACACTTAGCCATATTTGCTAGGAGTTATGAATAATGTTCTAATATCACAATAGGGGAATGAAGTAAATAAAAACTTAAATGACCTGTAATAATTTTGGATTAAACTCTGTGTTCATGAAATAATAGGCAATAATTTAATGAAAAGTATTCTAATACCAAATATTTCACACATACAAATTTTGCATGTTGTTTAATCCTTAGTTATAACTGTGAGATGACTCTAAGATTTTCCTAGACTACTGCAATATGGCAAATAATATTACTTACATATTTATTCTTCAGGGAAATATATAATTTATTACAGCATTCTCTGTCTTACAATCATTTTTCTTCTAGCATAAGTAGTATTCATTTACTTTAATTTTTTCTACTCAAAAATTTATCATGCTTCTTCTCAGAAAAATATCAATTACATATTTGTACTATTGTTCAGTTACTTATTCAGAATGTCTATGCACTTGTCCAAAGAGAGAGATAGAGATAGAGACAGAGACAGACAGAGAGAGACACACAAAGAGAGAGAGTGCCTTTCCAGATATCTGGGACTAAGATACAAAGTTAAATCCAACAAAAAGACACTTCTCTCATGGCACTTTTGTCTAAGTGGAAAAGTAGCACATACAAAATTAAAATCTCATGATAAGGCCAAAATGAAAATTATAAGTAATTTCACATGAAATATACTTATATAGTGGAGAGCAGTAAGACAGTATCTTTGACGAGGTCATAATTTATCCTACATGAATGAATCAGACAAGAGTAGATACACGGAAGACACATGCAAGAATCACATGGCAGGGTCAAGCTTTCATGTTTGAATCATAGTAAAAAGCCTGTGTGACAATAACATGGCTGGCAAGTGTAAGCACAGGTAAAGAATAGAGAGATATTCATAGCTAGTTTATGTTCATCACTAGCAGTAAGGTACCATTTTGCTCTAGATACAATAGATCCATTAGAAAATTATAGCCCTAATGGTGGAATTATTTTTTTCATTCAAATTTGCCAATATGATTGCTTTTGGAAAAAGTTTTGTGACAAACTATAGTTGATATTGTTAAGTGTGTTGGAAGATTATTATAATTTTCTCAGATTAATCTATGATTGTGATATTTTAAGTAAGGAAAATTGATAAATTTAAGACAATTTTAGTGACAGAGAAATGGGATAATCTTCTGGTTCTATTTTTAATTCGTTAGAAGTGCCCTGATTATATTTGTTAAATCTCACCACAGTGCCCATGACAAATTTGAACCTGAGGTAAGAAAATTAAGTATTGAATAAAATCTCAATCCATGAAAAAACACTATAAACAAAACCAGCACAATCAACTTTAAAAATTTTAAGTTTCTTCATAAATCCCCATTAAAATGTGCATGTTTTAATTAGATTTATCAGTGTCCCTTAATTGTATAAGATTTTCTATAAAAAGATGCTCCTACTATCATAAAAAATGCTATTCCAATGAATACATTCTCAAAAGATAATATTTTACACATAAATGCAATGAAAGCACCAATATATACCTGGTAACTGGGGACTATAATAGACACTATGCTATGAATATGAATGGTACATATTATCATCACACAAGGATCTCATATTCTAAAGGTACAGTGAGCATAGTCATAACATAAATGATTCAGTATATCTCAAATGGCAGATATGTTTGTTCCTCAGGTCCTGCTCAATGGATGGCCTTTTATATATAGGTCCCCAAATGACATTTTTCATGTTTCTTTTACAACTTGACTCATAAAGACCGACTACTATTGCAGTGGTTGTGGCCACTGTCTTATCAGTACTCACTCCTCAATCACGGTAAAAATGATTAGTTCCTTCCTATTTATAGTTTTCACAACCAGTATAGTCCTGAATTAGCTACCCTTTCTTCTGGACTCTCCTAGCATGTTAGTATGTGTCTGTAACCTTTTAAATTTATAGGGTTATCTTTTCTAGAATACACACACACACACACACACACAATACATATATGTGTGTGTGTGTGTGTGTGTGTGTGTATTCTAAATATACACACATGCATGTGTTTTCTTCTAAGGTAAGTTTTGGCAACATAATCCAATTACCTGTGTGATATTTTATATGTCTATTAGCCTCTGCACATACTACAGTTATGGATAATTCTACACATCAACTATGTAATTTCCAAATAAATGAACACTCCAGAAACATCTCTTAAAACTTTAGAATGAACGCTTTAGCGTTGTACAGAGATAATATAGTTATGTGTGTGTATATATATATATATATATATATATATATATATATATATATATACCAGATATTATGCCTCTCCTAATTTCCTTAACTGCTGGAACAGAATACTGAACATCTATTTTGGTGGCAATGTTACCAGGAAGAAATATTGCCATTAGTACGAATGATCTGTCCCTAAGTGATGATAAAATAGTATACTAATTCATATTTAGTCTAAAGTCACAGAGAAAGCAAAAAAAAATCCCCACAAAAATAAACCTCTCACTAATAATTTGAGATGCAGTGCTATGGCTAGAGAATTTTTTTTATGGCTAGAGGATTTTATAGCACATTGACTTTAATGAGATGCATGTGGCCAAATGTGTTAGTGTAGTTGGCAGGGTATATTTTTCAAAACATCAAGGTTTTACCTAAAGCCTCGTGAATATTTCAAATGGAGTTCGCATTTAGGATAGGGGGACGTATTGTTGTCTAGCAACCTCATCGAATCCTGAAGGATATCTACCAGTTACCTTACTGTTTCAACAAGAGTTAGATCTTCAAGTAAAATTGATGGTATGCAATTTACAAACAAGTACAAATGTAGTAAATGTGGAAGCAATAGTGACTTTCCATTGATTCTTTCTAGATGACACCTTAGTATTTCCAAATTTCCATATTTAGTTATAAGACATTCCTTTCCAGAGGAAAAAAATACTTATCTTTCAGACTCAAAAGTAAAAACAGTATAAATCAATCAGTTTGTGAACAATTTGGATTGTCTTCCATGTACAATGAATAGTGTTAGGTGTTTTCAAGCATGTAATTGTAATGCATAATTCCCATAATTGAGGAATTTGAAGTTATCTGAGAAGATTTAAAATATCTGTGAAAAGACTTGATAATATGCACGCACCAAATAATCTAATACAATGGTTCTTACCCTGTGGGGTGCGACCCCTTTGGGATCAAATGACTCTTTCTTTCATTTTTTTTTAAGATTTATTTATTTATTATGTATACAGAAGAGGGCATCAGATCTCATTACAAAATTTTGTGAGACACCATGTGATTGCTGGGAATTGAACTCAGGACCTCTGGAAGAGCAGTCAGTGCTCTTAACATCTGAGCTATCTCTCCTCAAATGACCCTTTCATGGGGGTCACATATCAGATATCCTGCATATCAGATATTTACATTACAATTCATAATAACAAAATTACATTATGGGGTAGAATGAAAATAATTTGATGGTTGTGGTTACCACAACATGAGGAACTTTATTAAAGGGTCACAGCATTAGGAAGTTGAGAACCACTGCTGTACTATGTAGAGATTTAGGAAGCATATCTAGCAAAAAGGATTCCAAGTGCTTCATCTATTGCAATACAATGAATCATCATTAGAAAGTTAGAAAAATACTGTTCGTTACTGTTTATGTTTTATCAGTGAGGAAAATTGGGACACAGAGAGATTCATGAATGAAGGTCACTGTATTTAACAGTGGAGCAGGAATTTAACTCCTAATAATCATCACAATTCGTCATCTAATACACTAGTGATTGAAAGAAGAGCCTTGAAGGAGCAGCAGGAAATTGCCTAGCTTTGAATGGAAGCACTGCTGAAGATGAATAGAGAAGGAATGGAGCAAGTTTGTGGGGTGTATGGATCTAGAAGTATGGTTGTAAGGAGAGAGGAGAAAGTGAGAATGCTTCAAGCACCAGCTTGAAGGAAAAATAAAAACAGAGCACTGTGAATGCATGCATGGATGGAAGAATGGGTAACAAAATCTACCTACATGATTTTGTACAAGAGGCTAGTAGATAGTCAAGAGGAATGTGTTGCTAGAGTTTTCCGGCCTTGCCCACAGTCGGGACAAATCTTTGTCACCCACCAGTCCCACAGCCGCTCAGACCCAACCAAGTAAACACAGAGACTTATATTGCTTACAAACTGTATGGCCGTGGCAGGCTTCTTGCTAACTGTTCTTATAGCTTAAGTTAATCCATTTCCATAAATCTATACCTTGCCATGTGGCTGGTGGCTTACCGGCGACTTCACATGCTGCTGGTCATGGCAGCAGCGGCTGGCAGTGTTTCCCTCCTCAGCCTTCCGCTTCCCAGAATTCTCCTCTCTCCTTGTCCCACCTACTTCCTGCCTGGCCACTGGCCAATCAGTGTTTTATTTATTGACCAATCAGAGCAACAGATTTGACATACAGACCATCCCACAGCACTTCCCCTTTTCTTTTTTTAAAAGGAAGGTTTTAACTTTTACACATCTCCAAAGTCAGCTTGGTATATTTGGGAATTTGGGCGTAGCTTCTCTTACTACTTCCTGCTGGAGGGGGGCGCTGTATCTTATGGGGACACAAAGAAAATTTTAGGATCATGGAGTAGTCCGTGAGACTGTATCGTCTGAGCCAGTTGCCTTGAAATGATTCTGGATGTTGGATCATCTGGGCCACGGTGTCATCGGAGACCTTTCAGGTGGTCTTGGCTGGTCAAACCTGATGTATCTTAATCTGGAACAAATCCATAGCCTCTGGCTTTCTGTGGAAACAAAAGCAGAGCCTCCTTTCCAAAGCAACATATCCTTACATCCAAATTTTGAAGTTAAGGTACCTTTAAAACACACATTTTGGCATAACTCAACACCTTTTGCAATCAAATGTTTCTCTTCAGTTACGAATATCAAAGAGAACATAATCCAGATTCTCTGTGTGGTAGCTATCTTTATGTGGCTTATGTTTTATATTACCTTGAGCCTATTGCTTTAAACTGCAGCCTTTTAAGCCTGAAACGGCGCTGTGGTTGCTGGCTCCACCCACTTCAGCTTCCCAACATGGCGGTGGTACGTTTTCCGCCAGCTCTGGGAGCCATCGTGGGTCTGTGCTTCTTATCAAAGCAGCGTGTAGCCCAGAAACCTCTTTTTGTTTTGTACTAGCAAAGGCTAAATCCACCATGCAGCTTAATGTGCCACTTGCAGAGGCCTCATTCCCGCCATACTGCAGATCGAGTGCACACTCCAGGAACCCGCCAGTAACTCAAACCGGCAGCTGCTGCTCATTTGAGAGAGACAATTAGGAAGCTGTTTTTAGCTCCGTTTTAGAATCTTTTCTCAGGTTTTAGGTGGAAACTCTTGCCAACATGTTGGGCGCCATTTGTAGCTAGAGTTTTCCGGCCTTGCCCACAGTCAGGACAAATCTTTGTCACCCACCAGTCCCACAGCCGCTCAGACCCAACCAAGTAAACACAGAGACTTATATTGCTTACAAACTGTATGGCCGTGGCAGGCTTCTTGCTAACTGTTCTTATAGCTTAAGTTAATCCATTTCCATAAATCTATACCTTGCCATGTGGCTGGTGGCTTACCGGCGACTTCACATGCTGCTGGTCATGGCAGCAGCAGCTGGCAGTGTTTCCCTCCTCAGCCTTCCACTTCCCAGAATTCTCCTCTCTCCTTGTCCCACCTACTTCCTGCCTGGCCACTGGCCAATCAGTGTTTTATTTATTGACCAATCAGAGCAACAGATTTGACATACAGACCATCCCACAGCAGGAATGCAAATTGCTTCACTTTGTTATGCAGGTAATTTTCAAGCATCTCAAAATTTAAAACCTACATGATTTTTTTTTTTGGTTCAAGGTTTTCACAATTAGTAAAGCATACAGCAATACTTCATTATTTTTTATATTATAAGGGTGTACTTTCTGAGGTTGGGTCTCATATACTTCAGTCTAGCCTCAAACTTGTTACGTAGCTGAGATTAGTTAACCTGGAATTTGGAGTTCTCCTGCTTCTACTTTCCAAGTATTGGTATTAGAGCCATGTGCCACAACACCTAGCTCATTGTTTGTAAAACTGAAAAAAAAGTGATGAAACAGATGGTCCTGTTAAAATTAAATGGGTCATAAAACCAACCCAAAGACCATGGATTTGGGAAAGGGACTGGTATGAATGAGTAACAGTGAGGACTAATAGGGATGGAAGATAGATGTAAGGTGACAGAAACATTATTATTATACATTATTATATATGTACATATATACATACATATATATGATTTATTAAGAAATATGCATAAAAAGATTTTAATTTCAGAAATTGGGAGCAAATAATTTCCAGAAACAGAACTTTAAGTTTTGGCTAGATACCAGTTCAAGTGTATGAAACTCAGTAGTGAACCAAACAGAAAAGCATATTTAACTAAGCAGAAAATGATATTCTAGAGAAGAGAAAATACACCAAAATAATAAGAATAATAAACATGATAGATAATGGAAAATAAATAGCATGTAAAAAGTGAGGAATATCTCATGAGTTTGGGGGTATTAATAGAGGCTAAAATGTGAAGACAATACAAAATACTGTCAAGCTAAACATTAACCCTGAGTTGAGATTTCAACACAGACCTGAAAAAGCTTAAATAATTACCAAGTTGAGTGGCACAAAGAAAGAATTCTTTGTTACTTCTTAAAATTTACTTCTATATGAAGGAAAATAGTTGAAGTTTGAGCAGAAAAGTGATTTGATATAACATTCTAGGTGGATCATTCTCATTAGGTTGAGAAATGCCAAAATTGGAATGGAAGAGGTGTAACATGATAGAAGCAGAGAGACCCAAGAGTTAGATTATGAACAAGGGAAAGATGATGGTGATGCGAGCCTTGCTGTTATCTAGCCAAAGTGTTGTGGCATGATTCAAGATCAAATAGGAAACAAAAGGGGAAGAGGCTTCTCAAGAATATCATGATTTGTCCTGAGTAATGGTAAACATGGAGTTACCATCTTAATTGAAATGTGAGCTCTACACATGGGCAGGTTTAGAAGGGAAATGTTGTTTGTGATATCTATTAGACTTCAAACAGAATATGTGAGGTAAAAGTTGCCTGTATAAGCTTAATTTTTAAAAAGGAAACCTACACTGAAGATAAAAAATGCAAAGCCTCATTATAATTAAAAATGTATTTAAAACTTAGAGCGTGGATGAGATAATCAAATGAGTAGATGTAGATTAAAATGACAGAATTCCCAAAGAACCCTCCACTAGTATGATGTCAGATACAAGTCCAGATAGATTTATAACATGCTGACAATCAACTTTTATTAAGGTGATTGTAAGTGCCTTCCAAGGAAAGGGGGCTATCACCATGTAAATATGTATGTTTTCCATGAATGTATGATACTTCAATTTCAGCTATGATGTTTACATAAGAAATAATTATTACTGCCTTTACAATATGAAAGATCTTGACCAGTAAAAACCAATAAATTTTCTTTTTACTTATCTGAAAACTGAGCTTTGTGGAACAAATTCCTTCACTCTGCCCAAAGAAGCAAATCGAGATATCTGCTTACTCGAGGCTGTAACCTCTAAATGCCTGTAAAGAACATTAAACCAAAAATTATCATGAATTGCTTTAAGACAAATGTAAGACAGAAAGGAGGAATACATTTTTCTTTACAGATGAATAGTGTATATGTTCCATATTTTCATGCATTTTGAAGGTGACATTCATTAGGGGCATTAGGGGCTACTTGTTAGATTTTTGGTTCTGAAGTCTCACTAGGCTCCCACCAAGAAGAATGGAGATTAGCTAGAGGAAACTGCCCACTGCCTGCACACACACACACACACACACACACACACACACACACACACACACACACACACACACACTACTATTTATTGGTCTTTTAATTTACAAATGATTGAAAGATTTTGTTGTGTTTTTAAAGAGGACCTTGGTACAAGCATAAATTTTGATGCATGTTACATGTCTATGAAAGGAGATTTAATATGAATGTTTCTACCCTGTGAGAGTAAAAGAAATTGTAACACCAAAATATTATAGATGCTGTATTATGTATCATGGCAGCCCAGATCAGAAAATATTGGATCTAGAATTTTCCAAACAAATAATGTTTCTTTTCATAACATGTAACTGTGGAGAGTTATGAAACAGAAGCACTTTTTTTTCTCAAACTTATACATGATATTTGGACTAATAAGTACCTAAGGATCTAGATGGGAATTAACATATAAAAGAAAGATATATAAAAGAAAGGCAGCCAATCACATAAAAAATGGACTATATATTACAAAAGAGATATATCAGTGAGTGTTTCAAGTTATGAATGTTACCTAGAAATTCCTACTGATGTGAAAAGGAATATTGATTGAGATATAAAGTTTCAACTTTCAAGAAGCTAAATAACACACACAGCAGGAAATACCAATATCATCTTAATAGACACATGTGTAAAGGTGAATCTCAATGAGTTTTCACAGCTTTCAGAACACTATTATCACACATTTTTAAGTAAGTAGGTCAGTGTTATCATCTATACACGATTTCATTGCTTTAGTGCTGTGTTTTTATGATAATCTTTCAAATGCTTCACTAAGAATACACTGAAGTACCTGGTTGGTTTTATCTTCACTCCTGTTTTACCTGAGAAGTATCAGCTTTTAGTCCTCACTTAACAACTTGAACAGCTTTCCCTCCTTTCCAAATTACACAGCACATCACCTCTTTTTCCTTAGAGCCTGGACATTTTATTAGATAAATTGCATTTTCCTGAAAATTTAAGTAGTAGTATTGTTCTTACATATTTAATTATTTCCTTGTAAATTTAAAGAATAGCATTGCCATACCACCTATATTTATAACCCAAACATATGATGTTGGCATGAACAGGGCCATGTCAAGGACCCCAATATTTCAGACCCATAGAAATGACAAGGCCTTCCCGGGCTTAGGATCAGGAATATCAAGGCCTTCCCTTTATCTGAGTAGATAGGATACAGATGTTGACAGTGTGTGCAGAAAGTATCAACCACAGCTTCCTCCTTCAGGATGAATGTAATCCAAGACTGCTCCCCTACACAGTCTCTCTACTGAGATTAGGTAACTGGTCTCCTTCCATCCTTTCAAATAAAGAAATAAGAGTATCCAGGCTGCAAACTCATCTTCATCAGAACCCATGCCCTACCTGATCCAAACTTTTCTGTATGTGTGTCTCTCATTTCTTCATTCCACTTTGACTGAGTCAGGTCAATGCTAAATCTTTTCATGTCATGGCAAAGGCATTCTTGCAATTAAAGACCATTCTCTTCAGAAACACAATGACAAATCAAAAAAAAAAAATCCAAGAAGAATCATGAGAAATAATACATTATGTACATTAATAAATATTTTTGAGCAAGTGCTATATACAGATAGTACTGGGATATACTACTGAAAACATTAAATATATAAGTGAAAATATGTATTCCTTCTTCATTTGAAATACTTTATTTTCTTTATTTCTTCTGTTATTATTAATTTTTCATTTATTCATTACTATTAATAAGGTAAAATAACTATTCCAGTTCAAGTCATATTATTTGTATATAAAGTTAAAGTTTTTATGTGACTGTTTCTTACAGGATTTATGGTTCCATGTTCTTCTTTTGCTATGAAATACAAAACTGAATTACTATGAACATGAAATATTTTAATGCGTTTTACTTAAAACTAAACTGTAAATGGGAGGTGGCCGGCCAATCCATGTGAACTTTTCTAAGCTACATATTTATTAAGCAGTTCTCTCCAAAAGCCTCTTACTATAGGAAACATGGAGCAAGTTTTTAACAAAATAAAACTTTGCAAATCACATAATCTGTGGAAATTTTACAAAGATGAATATGATGTCTCATGTTTCGCTTTCAGGTTGACTTGAAGTAGTTTGTGTCAAAGTAAATTGTGGTAGATCTTTGCAAATAATGAAATAATATATAAGTGAATAGATACGGGACTAGATAAGTCTACAAAACAAATTTGCTTTTATTTGTTTCAACCAATTAAGATATTAGGGTTTTCCAAGATTCAGGAAGAATGCAGGGGGAAAAATGGTGAGACTTTCTTCCATGCTTGGGTGCAGAAAAAAAAGTGTACAAATCTGCATATAAATTTTGTAAGAGTCATCTAAACTTTTCTTTGTTGTTGCAGTGACAGTGAGATGGAAAACCATTTCTCATAAAAATATATGTTTATAGGAATTTGGAAAGTATTATAAGGGCTTTAAATCACTGATTTGCAACTAACATAAGTATCCACAATCAGTGTGAACCCTCAGACCTGATTATTCTTTTTCTTCATTTTACCAGATATTACATCAATATATTAATATTTAATACATAGGGTTATTATAGGTCAAGAATATCATGAAAGTGGAGAAAGTGCAATGTGACTCATAGTTGAGGACACAATGGACATTGTTGTTATAAAGCCCCTATTTAATGTTTAAGATAATGTACAAATATTGTATTTCAAGTCCAGCATCTAGTTGAGGATCTAAGGAATATAAACTTGAAGTAAGGAATACAAAATAAATACTAGAGATGAGAACAGTCTTGAAAATGTAAGCATTGGATTTCTTTTTACAACAGTATTGCAAATTGTTCTTAAAATCTAAATGTGTTCATGTATGCTATCCATCTGTAAGGTTCATTAAGCAGATACCCTCTCATTGATGACCCTCAATAAATGTTGTATTGATTATTAGCTTTTTGAGGAAACAAACAAGAGCCAAATTAGTTTTTCCAGTGTATGACTCTATGAATAATAGAATGGTGTTACATCTTGTTGCTGTCAAGTGGAGCAGATTAAAGGTTAGTGCAGCATGTAAGTGCTGTTCCAATGAATCTACCAGTTCATGTGAGAAGTGTGTAGGGGGAAGGTAAAGAGAGAATAGTATCTGAGGGAAATGATTTTGGTAACAATATTAGTGAGTAAATTTAATCATGTTTCCCCTTAAAGAATAAGTATATGCTAGTGAAAAAATGTGAAAAACGAGAAATCATTTGGAAAAATGCAAATAATACCTTTGCACATCCACAAGCTATTTGTGATTTTTCTTTTTCCAAATCTCTTAAAAGTACTCATTTCTAATACAAAACAACCTGACATGAAATTTTAAGATTCATCTTCATGAGGAGTTGAGAAGGACCAGAACTGAATTTTCTTGTCTAACTTGAACAGCTGCCAATGTCTGTTTCTAAGATAACTAACTTGCTCACATATGTTTCTGATTATTTCTATTATAAGATAGTCAGGGAGTGTCATTCTGTCAACGTAAGTGCCATTATTGAAATTAACAATACTGGGAACAATGCAACCCTGCTAATAGTCACTGCTACACATGTTTGCTGAATTGGGAGAAATGGCAGATTTTAGTAACATATTTTCAGTAAAATGCTACTGTTTCCTGCAACCATTCTCCAGTTTTTATTTTTGACATATTTTATTTATTCTTTAAAACATTCACACATGTATAAAATACATTTTGACGATATCCTCTGTCCACTACATACTCCAAGTCCTACCCAGAAACACCCAAACATATCACTCCCAACTTCATTGTCTGTTTTATTCTTATTACAATTTTTAAATTAGTTTCCAAATAGCATACAAAATAGTGGTTTCTTTATGATATCTTCAACTACCTTATAAGAAACAAACTTCAGAGACAAACTGAGTCTGGAAGGAAAATATCAGTCCAAGTCACAGGCCTAGAAGAAGCCATTCTTGATACAGGCACATAGAAGCTGATTTTGCTAAAAAGCATCCCCATTTAGGCCCATAGTGTATCTCAGCCTTTATTTAACATATACCTTTTTTATTTTCACATCAATTTGGCACAGAAACTGGAGTTACCTGAAAATAGGGAACCTTAATTGAGAAAATGTCTCTGTAAGGTCCAACTCTAAGGCATTCAGCTGTAAGTGATTGATGGGGAAGGATCTAGCCCATTTTGGGTGGTGCTATCCCTGGGCTGGCAGTCCTGGGTTCTATAAGAAAACAGGCTGAGAAAGCCATGGGGAGCAAATCAGTTTGTTGCACCCCCCCCATATACTCTGCATCCACTTCTGTCTCAGGTACCTGCCCTGTTAGAGTTCCTGTCCTGACTTCCTTCCTGATTTCCTTTGGTGATGAACAGTAATATGGACCTGTAAGCCAAATAAAGCCTTTCCTCCATAATGTGCTTTTTTGCCATGATGTTTTGTTGCAGTGATAGAAACCATAACTCAGACAACTTGGGCTTAGGCATGCAGACAAATTATTGTCCTAAATCTTTGCTCTTGAATCATTTATATCCTGGAATAGCATAAACACACAAGGCACATATCCCATTCCTACACAAGATGAGGGAAACTATCCACGATGGTGAGGCTGTACCCTGGAGGGGAAGTGATCATCTTTTAGATACTAGATTGTCTCCGGAAGGATCACGGTGTTACATCCCTTGCCCTCATTCTCTTTCTTTTGGTTACTTTGGTTAGAGTTTTGTCAGTCTTGTCTTTGTTGTCAAAGAACCAGCTCTTTTATTGATTGACTCTATCTAATATTGTTTAGTCTCCATTTCATTAATTTCTGCCATAACCCTCATTATTTCTTATCATGTACTGAATTTGACTATGGCTTCTTAATTTTTATAGAACCTCGAAATGCATCATTTGTTTGTCTGAGAACTCTTGAAATTAAAGGTTATAGTTATTAATTTCTTATTATTGGTCTATGTGTGTGTGCGTGCGTGCGTGTGTGCGTGCGTGCGTGCGTGCGTGTGTGTATGTGTGTGTGTGTGTGTGTGTGTGTGTGTGTGTGTGTGTATGTGTGTGTGAAGGCCAGAAAGCAAGTTGCAGAAGTTAGTTAGTTGTCATTCCATAATGGATATCAAGGCTGTAAACTGATAACTTTCTGAGCTTATAGAGCATCCCTTCAAGATGTAATGTTTCATTTCCCCTTAGAACATCCTGTTGTTTTACCTCCTTTTCAACATCCTGTGTATTAATGAGATTCCCTCTAAGATGAAAGGTTATCATTTTGAAGAAAATTGCAAAGTAACAAATGAATCACTCTGTGGAACCCATTCCCTTCAGCTCAGTATTGCTTCAGGGAACTGACAGCTGATACTAAGGCTGTTGACATGCACAATTCCTGAGACACTAAATTCCTCAGTGAAGAAGAATTTGGACAGCCTACCAGTGATTACCAAAGACTATAATAGTTTCTTTCAGGCAGTGTGCTCCAATTGGGGAAATGTAATAATCTGTAATCAACGTTCAGATGCACGACAGTGTTCATAATGGTCTACTCAGATCAATGTAGGTCTTTGAGTGGAGTGTTGATGCAAAGTCTGAACAAAACACTCTTTCTTGGGAAATTAAACAATTATCACAATTTCTTGGAAATGAACTGGAGTTTCCTTGACACTATTTTGTGAGTTTTATTTCGCCTATTTGCCTTATACTTGTATAAGATTTTGATTGCTGTTAATAAAGATTTATTTGCAATGAAAATATGTATTGGATGTTAAAAATGTGCCAAAAACTAAATATACTCACTTTCCCTTCTATTTCCATATTTTTCATATCTGTACATTTAATTTGATATATAACACATAATGAGTTGTGGAAAAACTAAAAAAAGAATGATCATACAGGCAAGTTGTGAAAATGTAAGTAATAGTACATAACAAAAATTAGTATTCATGACTAAGACTTCTTTGCAATGGGTATCATCAATAATGCTTCAGTTGCTATGGACTGCTGAGTATCTGATCCAGATTAAGGACCTCAACAATATGCATTTACAGTTAGTACTACCTCAGAGTCCTGATGGAGATGAACATTTTTTACCAACTATGGAATTTTGGGACATCTGACTCCTTCAGACATTAGGAGTTTAGAAAGCACAACTATTTTTTTTTTTTTTTTTTTTTTTTGGTTTTTTCGAGACAGGGTTTCTCTGTGTAGCTTTGCGCCTTTCCTGGAGCTCACTTGGTAGCCCAGGCTGGCCTCGAACTCACAAAGATCCGCCTGCCTCTGCCTCCCGAGTGCTGGGATTAAAGGCGTGCGCCACCACGCCCGGCTTCAAGCACAACTATTTTATGTGACCCTAGTACAGTGCCTGGAAATATAACAATTTTGATAAATAAAAAGTAAGACAGTCAGTGAATGAGTTGTATCAAGTTAATAAGACATGCATTTTATAGCAGAATTACTTTCCATATTCTTACATTTTTAGATGACAAGGAAGCTCAACACACACACAAGCCAATTACTTTTGTATATAATTTCTTCTTACTTTTCTGCCCACCCTTCATATTTTAAAATTACTTTACAAAATAACAGATTTCCTGTAGCTAGAGTTTTCCTGCCTGGCCCACAGTCAGGACAAATCTCTCTCACCCACCAGTCCCACAGCTGCTCAGACCCAACCAAGTAAACACAGAGACTTATATTGCTTACAAACTGTATGGCCGTGGCAAGCTTCTTGCTAACTGTTTTTATATCTTAAATTAACCCATTTCTATAAATCTATACCTTGCCACATGGCTTGTGGCTTACCAGCATCTTCACATGCGGCTTGTCATGGTGGTGGCTTGCAGTGTCTCTCACTCAGCTGTCCACTTCCCAGAATTCTCTTCTCCTCCTTGTCCCGCCTATACTTCCTACTGCCTGACTACTGGCAAATCAGTGTTTTATTTACTAACCAATCAGAGCAACACATTTGCCATACAAACATCCCACAGCAGTTTCCACCTGGGACTTTGATGTATCTTTCAGTTTGGCTGGTTCTCTTTCCCATTTACGTTGTTCCTCCCTCATCTTCTTGCCTGCACTTTCTTCACTCAAGCTTTCCTCCTGGGAAAGCCCCATTCCACTTTATTCTGTTGTCTCTCCAACTCCAGAGAACTTCCAATCCACCTGCCCAGCCTCATGACCCCCTTTCTAGCATTACCTGCATTTACTCCCACCTGGATATGTTTATTTAACTAAAGCTAAGATCCAAATGTGGGGAACCCAGCAATACTACTCCTGGCAGTGAACACAAGGGACTCTACATTGTACTAAAGAAATGCATGTTCACAATGGTAAGGATTTAAAATCATCCAAAATGTCCATCAATAGGTGAATGGATAACAAAATGAAATAAAAGGACATTTTTTTCAGCTGCAAAGAAAAAAGAGTTATGAACCTTATGAGAAAAATCAATGGATCTGAGAGACATTGTATCAAACAATGTAACCCTGGTTCAGAAACACAAATTTCCTATGCCCTTCCTTTCATTTTCTACTCTATTTCAGCTATTCTTTTCTTCCTTCCATACATTCTCTACTCTTCCATATCTCTTTCCCTCATTTTACAACTTTCTATTTTTTTGTTTAGGACACTGAAATTATTCCCTCCACCCTCTAAGAGAAGACATGCTAAAATCCTAGAAGTTGACCAGATAAAGGAAGCCATGGTATTTCTTTTAAAGTTTTTAGAGATTTTAACTCAATTCTCACTCAATTCTAATAGTGAATTTCATTGCTCAGTATGCACATACACAGCTTGGAAACTACTAAACTAAAATAACCTAGCATTTGGAAGTTACAACTTTCCAATTAAAGAGGACAATCATAGCAACAAAACTCTGAGCCATAGCTTGAAATACTTGTTTTTCAGCTGTCAGAGGGAAGTCTAAATAAGGCACAATTTGTGATTACATAATGTACAAGTGTACAGGTTCTTTGAAAGTTATGCATGTGAAAGCCAACTACTTATTGGACCAGTAGCCAGTATTGTTGCTTATTTTCAGTGATTGTGTTTAGTAAGTTTATTCTAAAAATATGTAGTTTTAAAAATCAGAATTTGGCACAGGACTGGCCCCACTGCCTGGATGCCTCCCAAACAGATCAAGCCAATCAACTGTCTCACCTCTTCAGAGGGCTAGATCCAGTTGGGGGCCCCTCAGCCTTTGGTTCATAGTTCATGTGTTTCCATTCGTTTGACTATTTGTCCCTGTGCTTTATCCAACCTTGGTCTCAACAATTCTTGCTCATATAAACCCTCCTCTTTCTCACTAATTGGATTCCCGGAGCTCCACCCGGGGCCTAGCTGTGGATCTCTGCACCCAGTTCCCTCAGTCATTGAATGGGATTTCTAACACGACAATTAGGGTGTTTGGCCATCCTATCACCAGAGTAGGTCAGTTCGGGCTGTCTCTCGATCACTGCCAGCAGTCTATTGTGAGGGTATCTTTGTGGATTTCTGTGGGCCTCTCTAGTAATTTGCTTCTTCCTATTCTCATGTGGTCTTCATTTACCATGGTCTCCTATTCCTTGTTCTCCCTCTCTATTCTTGATTCAGCTGGGATCTCCCACTCCCCCAAGCTCTCTTTCCCTTGACCCTTGCCCTTCATTACCCCATGCATGTCCAGGCTGTTCATGTAGATCTCATCCATTTCTACGTCATTGGGCGATCCCTGTCCTGTGCTCAGTGCATGAGTTGGCTGTTTGAAACCTGGGGCTTAGGCAGCGATGCTTGGCTCAGCCTGGGAGGAGGGGACTGGACCTGCTTGGTCTGAGTCTACCAGGTTGATCCCAGTCCTCGGGGGAGACCCTGCTCTGGAGGAGGTGGGAATGGGGGGTGGACTGGGGGGAAGGGGAGGGGAGCGGGAAGGGGGAGAACAAGGGAATCTGTGGCTGATATGTAGAACTAAATAATATTGTAAAATAAAATAAAATTAAATTAAAAAATCAGAATTTGGAAACATAGATACATTTAAAATAAGAACTGGTCTACTGGGAAACTACAGATGGGTCACATGTAGGAGTTGTCTTAATAACTCAAAGATGTCCAGTCAGAGCCTAATCTTACTCTATTGTCTACTGGAAAAAAATAATGTTATCAATTGTTTATATACTTCCTTGAAGTATGTAACAATCAATCCTTTTTAGTCTTCCATACACCTTGTCTCTAAAAGCATAAAAGAAAACTACTCTGCAGAAGAATCAAGAATGGTATTCTACCCTCTCCCACACCCAACTCAACTTTTACATCTTCCCTGTTGTGTGTAGGCAACTTGCTTGTTAAGCTAAGCAAGCTAGTGATCCATGAAAGATCAGCAGTATGATGGAGCTCTTTCTAGAATGTCACAGTTCTAGATTTAGTAAGTCGGCAAATGATAGGTAACTGTGCATATATTTAAAATGACAATGAACATCTGAAATGTAATGTCCATATTCAGGCATAATGTCTAAGTACTTTAACATTTTTATGAGCGTTAAATAGCTTTATTTTGGTACAAGGTTAAATGCATTGATTTCTTAACTTTTTTATTATAAGGACTAATATCTTTTCACATATCATGGAATGGCTGTTTACACACAGCAACTGTTTAAGCTCATATGTTTTACAGAATTACGTTTTTGGCTAGAGGAAAAGTCTTGCCTACTAAATGACACTAAACTGTTGTTTTGGCTCCTTTAACAAGATTCTCAGATTTTATCAAGTATTTAATCTGTAACTGTTTCATGCTTTCACTACAGTTGTCTGTATATAGTAAATTTAAAGTAAACTTTAGGTTCTTCTAATTGTCTGGATTTCCGACTAATCTATACTTTGGGGAGTACTTTATGTAGTTTTTAATTTCTTACCATGAACCATTTATTATATAAAATTTATTTATTACATAAACGTATTCTTTCCTTCATTTATTGGGTTTGTGCCTGTTTGGGTGTTTGTGTGCGTATGTGTGTAGGCTAGAGGATAACCTGTGGGAATCACCTCTTTTCTTCTACCATGTAGGTTCCAAGAATTGAACTCTGGTCATTCAACTTTGAGTCCAAGTTCTTTTTACTTAGTGAACCATCTTGCTGGCTCCTTAATAATTTCCCTAAGTCATGCAGCTTCTTCTGAATGTTGATTCTTAATTGTCAAATTTTTATGAAACTTTGGGACTAGAGCAATGTTTCAGTGGCTAAGAATGCTTATTGGTATTTGTTAAGTGATGAAAAATGTGTAATCAATTTCTTTTAATAGAAATTTAATAAAAACACACCTCAAAAATTCTCCTATTCTTTTATTTTATTTTCTATTTCTTTTATCTTTTCTTGCTTTTTATTTTACTTTTCCTTCCTCCCTCTTTCCCTCCCTACCTCCTTTCCTTCTTGCAGAGGACCCACATTTAATTCCCAGCCCTACAAAGCTACTCACAACTATCCATATCTCCGGTTTCAGGGGGTTCAACCCTGTCTTCTGACACCTGAGGCTTCCAGGCATAAACATGGTGCACATATATCCATGCAAGCAGAGTACTCATATACATAAAATAAAATAAATAAATCTTAAGATTGTTAATCAAACAACTCTAATAAAGATTTAATGTGCTGATTCAAACATTGTGTTCAAAATTCACAGCCATGTGTGCTTGTGCATGCCTCTGGTCTTAGCACTTAGGTGTGTTTTTATTAAATTTCCATTGTAAAATTGATAAGATATATTTTATCACTTAATGAATACCAATGTCAATGTGTGTTGCTTTCCTTAAAACTGACTTTATTATGTTGACAAAATGTTCTTAAATGACATTTGGTGCAATAAAACTTTTTAATTTAACTCAAGAAAATAAAACAAGGGCCCTTTTTTCTTGTGAGAATATATTATAGCTCATGTAAAATATATGAATTTTAAATATATAAAATACAATATAATATTTTAATATAGGTCACATCCAATGGCAAACTGATAAATGAGCATCACTCTGTTCCATTAAATAATTGTTTTTCCAAGAGATCTTACATAGTTATGACTTCAAATTGTCTGATAGTAGTTTGCAATAAGTGTTTTTCATTTGTTTTTATTATAAGAGTTAAGGATTATTTTTATAGACAAGGTGGCATTTCTTTTTTTTCATTTTTCTTTATTAAGAAAATTTCTACTCACTCCACATACCATCCACAGCCCCCCCTCCTCCCTCCTCCCACCCCCCAGCCCTCTCTCCCAAGCCACCCTGCATCCCCACATCCCCCAATTCAAGGTCTCCCACGGAGAGTCAGCAGAGCCCAGCACACTGAGCCTAGTCAGGTCCAAGCCCCTTCCCACTTCACCAAGGCTGTGCAAGGGTCACACCACAGGCACCGAATTCCCAGAAGCCTGCCCATGCACCAGGGACAGATCCCGATCCCCCTGCCTTGGTGTCTCCTAAAGTTCAAGCCAAACAACTGTCTTCCGTATCCAGAGGGCCTAGTCCAGTCCCATGTGGGCTCCACAGCCAAGGTGGCATTTCTAAAACTAGTAAAATCCTACTGCTTCAGAAAGTAAATCCATTTGCTGAACTTTGTATTGCTGTATCAGGTATTACTTTGCGAAATTTATGACTGAGGCAAAACAATGATGATGCTTGAGACTGAAAATTTTCCAGATGAACTTAATCAACATGTACTGACCTAGAAAATTGGGGTGAACTGGACTACTAGTCCATGCATACAGTTTTCTTGAACATATGTTATATTGGATGTAGTTATAACAAACATAGAAAACTTCATATTTAAATAATGGAGGATTTTTCTTTCTTTTCATTTTTACTGGTATTGTATTTGGTATTTATTCAGAGGAGAATTTTAGAATAATGCCAATAGAAAGTTTTGGCTACATATTCTACTAAGTCATCAAAAATAAAATAAAGATATTTACCCAATAGCTTCTATGTCTTTGCCCAGCTACCTTATAAGTAAAATGAACATCAAACACTATTTTTTCATTTCTCATATAGTTAGTTATATTTCATAAACTGGAATTTATGATGCTCATGTTAACGTTATATTAAGTCATTCCATAAGATTTATTATTTCATTAACATATTAATTACACACACACACACTTTTATCCTTATATATGTGGTTCGCATTGATTAAATCCAACCAACCTTTATTCCCCTTCCCAAACTTATTAGTTAGTGTTCTATGTGAAAGAGTACATGTGGTAGTTGTCTCTGGATGTTTTCTTGCTGTGTAGTTCTGGGCTTGATACTTAAACATACATGTGAACTTTGAAACCATGGTCATGCAATGCTTGTGATAGATGGCTTTAATGGATACTTAATAACTTACTTAAACCAAACAAATAATTAGTCTCAATTATAGAAGTGTAAATTGGACACTAATTAATGAATGTGCCAGGCTTTACACATTGGTTTAAGTGGAATTGATCTTAGGGCCACTGAGATCAATTTAAGTGTTGGCAAAATGACAACAAATAGGAAATGACTAGTATGTAAGAATGCTCACTACTAGAAAGATTAATTGGTATATTAGTGATAAAGTACTAGGTGGGTGATGCAATAATGATATCCTCATATTAAGAGGCCTCAAAATAGGATCACAAACTCTAAAGCTTTTAATTGTATGTAATTAATATGTCAGATACACTCTTTTGAAAGAATATCACATTCGCTTGTGCTCTCTTTCCTTCTAGCGTCTTATTCATCAGTTGAAAGGAAAACAATCTAATGGAAGCACACAATTGTTTTACATTATATTTTGAAATGGTCTCACATAACTGAGTTAGTTGGCCTGGATATCGAAAATCAAGAGGCTTGTCTTAAAAAGACAATGACTGATTGCTGGCTAGTATTTTTCCATTTCCTTCAATGTTAGCTAAATTTGTTTTCCATGCCCTCTTAACTTCTCTCCCATTTTGAAGTAAAATCTACAAAGGAAGAATAACAATGGAAAAGAGCATTTTTAATATGCCATCATATTCTTTCTTCTTTGAAGAGCACCTAACACTCTAAGTGACGAGTTAAAAGCTAAGACGATTCAATGAAACAGACTAGTGTGAAAAAGTCAAAATTTATGAAACACTCATTCCAGCCCAGTATGTTAAGGGTAACCAGGAGAGAGAGAGAGAGAGAGAGAGAGATTAGAAGTCTGCCATAAAAAGAGTGTGAGAATAGTGGTTAATACACAGCAAGTTGAGGTAATAAAAATACTATAGAGTCTTTGTTTTTTTTTTTACCATGAATATTTCATGTCTAAGTTCTTTTCTCCCTTTTCCTGTGCATGCACTGCATAACCCTAGACAACTCTCCTAATAAAAAGATTTTTTGAGAAAGATGTCAAAGAAAATAGAATTTCTCAAGAAAAGATGTCAAAGGAAATTGTTGAATGAGGCACAGGGGCAGCGTGAAAACAGAGTGGAGGAAGACGATAAAGGTCCTATTCAGAAGTTAAGCCCAGAAAAGTGGGGCAAGAATCAAAGCAACACTACAGACAGGAAGGAGGTAACCAAGGCCCTGACGATAATCATAAGGAGCTGGAGTCTGAAGCAGAGGGAAAAAGGCACGGCCGGTTAAGAGGTTTAAGGCAGAGGTTGACCTACTTAGAAAAAGATCTTTGTCAACAACCAGACTTTGGACTGGAGGGAAAATAGCTCAACTGGCCTAGGACTAGGCTACTTTTTCTGAGATCAAGTTGTTCTGAGTGAACAAAACCTTCTAAATGCCTCACGAGGGTATTAGTAAAACAAATAATAATATGAAAGAATGTTCCTACCTTAAATATTGTTTAAAATCCTATTTTTAACAAAGTTGTTAATCATATATAGGATTTTAATTTGCATTGTTATTGTGTAGTAAGCTTTATGTAGATTATTGGAAGAGTGTTCTAAATCCATGAATTTTCTAAATGAGGTAGAATTTTACTGCTTGTCAATATATAAAGGTGGCCAAGCTCACCCTTTATACTCTGTAAACTCCATTTTCCTGTATCTAAAAAGAGTCTTTAAATTACAGAATAATGTATGTGAGCAAGACTTTATAGACTGGTTTTAATTCAGGTAACTAGAATAGTTTGATGTTCTAAATAGTTTAAGCCTCCTTTTGATATCTTGTTTGTCTTCATTATTTGCTTAATAATTCAGTTGCATAGTGGATCCCTTTTATCTTTTATTTTTGATATTGTAATATAACTATATCATTCCTCCCTTCCTTTTCCTTTCTCTAAACCCTCACATATAACCCTCGTTGCTCTCATTCAAATCTATGGCTTCTTTTTCATTAATAGTTCTTAAATGCATATATGTGTATTTATATATGTATCCATTTCTAAACATAACCTGCTCAATCTTTATGTTACTTGTATCTATGTTCTAAGGGCTGAGCATTTGGTATTGGGTAACCAATGGGAGTGCTCTTCGCTGGGAAATATATTTCTCTTGCTTTCAGTACTCCTTATTTGTCCATAGTTCTTTATGTAGGGCTGGGGACTTGTGGGATTTCCTCAATCATACTGGTGAGATTTTATGGGTGTAGTTTCTGATATTACTGGGAGACACAGCCTCACAGCAAACTCCCCTATCCTCTGGCTATTATGACCCTTTTGTCCACTCCTCCACAGTGTTCCCTGAGCCTTAGATGTAGGAGTTGTTTTGAGGAGGTACCTGTTGGGACTGGGCTTCATGAATCTGCAATTTGATTAGTTTTTTTTTTTTTTTTTAATAATGGTCTCTGTCTATTGCAAGAGAAGTTTCCTTGATGAAGGGTGAAGACTACACTTAATTTGTGGCTATAAGGACAAATATTTGGCGTATGTTTTGAAAAATGTTGATTATTCCTAGCAGTTGGTGAAATGCACATTAAAACCTTTTAAATTTCATCTTAACACCAGTCAGTATGGCACAGATCAAGAAAAGAACGTACAACAAATGCAGGAGGGGGTGAAAGGAAAGAGGAACTCTCATTCAATGTTGCTGAGATTGGAATTCAGTGTTGAAAATGCCTGGTACTGGAAACCTAGCCTGTAGTGGGTAGCCATTCCAGCTTGGTTCTGGAAGTTCCAACCCCCATCGAGACTCTGGCATGCTAACTAGTTACGCGACCCCTGAGCGCTCGGCGTCCCCAGGCGCCTCCCCTCGCCCCACCTCGTAGGCGTGACAGTTGCCAGAGTCTCAATGGGGGTTGGAACTTCCAGAACCAAGCTGGAATGGCTACCCACTACATCACCAACTACCTAGGACTATTGAAGTCATGAATTTTAGAGAATTTAAATGAAGTTACCATATAATGGGGTAGACAGTACCCCAACTAGACATCGAACGCTACCAAATAAAACCCCTTGTGCCAAGAATGGGTTATATCTTTTTGAGCTCTTATCCAAAGGAGTCCCACAGACTCCATAAACACTACAGGCCATTGTCAATGCTATTCATTCTCCACCACAATCTGACAGTAAGACCCTATTGCTGAAGACACCACATGCTTATGTTATCAATCATGGAGAAATCAAGCTGGTGCTCAGCTAGATACTTCACTTCTAGCATTCACAGTGCTGAGAGGTCCTTTAGTAGCTCCCGAACGAGAAAATTAATCATCACTCTCACGGAGCTGAGACCCCTAAGAGCTGTAATAGTGATATACCTACAAGATATGTCCTGTGGAGTAATAGTGGCACAAATGTTAGGGAAGTAACAAACCACCTTTTCATTGGCTTTAAGTTCCTTTCCTGCTATTGTTAATGAGGGCAAGAACTAGAGACTTGACAGATCATGGGCTTAGGGGGAAACCCTACTTCTATTATTCTGCTAAATGAAAATAGCAATGAAACAATGCTTAATGATATATTGCCAAATCCATAGTCGAGTTCATTTCTGAACCTTCACCAGAGAAGCTTTATCTTGCAGTAGATTGCAAGTAAAACAGAGACCCACAATGGAACAACATTCAGGAAATGAGATACTTTGGAGTGTTCAGCCCTAAATTGAATGTCCTTATCACACTCCTTTCCACATAGCTCAGGATCTATGTGGAAGAGGGAGGGCAGAAAGATTGCAAGATCCACAGGTGGTAGACAAGTTTAAGGAAATAATTTCCAGACACCAACAGGACGGATACATACATTTTCCTTTTGTTTTGCCATCTCCTCTAACATGTAATTTCCATTCTCTCCAGGAATACTTAGTTTTCTGGTTTGATCAGTATTTACCGTGCAGTAGGCACTTAAAAAGTGTGAGCAAGTGAATGAAAGGAATTCTGTTGGATTTTACTTTGACCTACAGATATTATGATGAAGAAGGTTTTCCATTGATGTAGTTTCATCCATGAAAACAGAGGCCATAGATAATCTCACACCAGCAAAACTCAAAGAGGGCAAACACACACACACACACATACACACACACACACACACACACACACACACACACTACCAACACCACTACCAACAAAATAACAGGAGTTAACAATCATAGGACATCAATATCCCTCAGTATCAATGGATTCACAGTGATTTTCAGTTCCTCAGAATTGGTATTGTACAGGTCCCTATTATAAAATGCAGATATCACATATGTTTTCCATTCAGTCTCAAGATTTCATAAGAATGTGTTTTGTCAACTAGCTGACTAAATCTTGAAATCTAGTAGCTATACATTATGTTTTTGGGCAAATCAATAAAAGCATTCATACTCCAGTGAATTTATAGAGTATTTTGTTTAATTTTTTTCAAGAAGTTTTCTTGGAATCTTTGTGGTAACATAACTTAAAACCAGAAGTGCTGAAATAATCAGTCACAGCAACAAAAAATACATAATCAGAAATTAGCAGAAACAAATGGGTTTTCTAAAATTATTTAATATATTACTCATTTAGGTGTCCCTTATGGATAAGTGATGTCTTTCTCTCTGTGATTCTATACATATTAATAATATATTATGCATAATATAATATTGTAGCTGAAGTTTTCTCTGGTCCTTCCCAGTCCCACAGACCCTGCAGATGCTTATAAAATAATCACTCAGAAGCTTGTATTAATTAAAACTGCTTGGCCATTAGCTCAAGCCTACCACTGACTAGCTCTTACATTTAAACTAAGCCCATTTCTGTTAGCTATATGTTGCCATGTGTTCTGTGGCTTTACCTGTGTGCCATTACATGCTGCTCCCTGGACAGTGGGCTGGTGTCTCCTTAATCAGCCTTCCACTTCCCAGAATTCTCCTTGTCTCCTTATCCCACCTATACTTTCTGCCTGGCTACTGGCCAACCAGCTTTTTATTTAACAACCAATCAGAGCAACACATTCACAGCATACAGAACATCCCACAGCATAATACAATATGCCCACTTAGGAATTTAAGCATACATGGTATTTTACTTGAAGATGGACATTTATGTGCTTGTTAAAATCAAATGTTCAAACTGGAAAGAAATGGTGATTGTTAGTATATATATTTATAGTCCTATTTATTAAAATTATGGCTAACGGATGATATTCATGAAAAGGGTACTTGTCTTCTATAGTCTATTTTACTGATTGGCTAATTTGCACAATTTATTTCTTGAATAATCATGGAATGGATGGACATATGACATTAAAATGGCTTGGTTATATCCCAAACTTACAAAGCCAAATAATGTCTTCTTTAGTAGAGGGACTTTAATATTCCTCATTGTGTTTAATGACCATTGATAATAAGACAGCCTGTATAATTATGCATAATTCCAGGAGCACAAACCATCCTATTAAGAATGCAAAACAGCTGGGCACCAGTTGCACATGCCTTGAATCTTAGCACTCTGGAGGCAGAGCCAGGCAAATCTCTGTGAGTTCGAGGCCAGCCTGGTCTACAGAGCGAGATCCAGGACAGGCACCAAAACTACATGGAGAAATTCTGTCTCGAAGGGAAAAAAAAAAAAAAAAGCAAAACAAGCTCTACATATTGGCATAGAAGGAGTGATATTTATATTTTATTTCATAAATTTGAAAAATATTTTTTCAAGTATTTGCTCTATGATTGAGTTATGTATAGATATTATCCAGTTGTAAACTATATGTAATACAGTATTTTCTTAATTCTGGTTTTACAAAATATTGTGAATATTTCAATCCTATTAGCTTTATTTAAATATTATGAAAATGTCTAACAAAGCAGAATTTGATTTTTTTTAGAGAAATACAGGAGACTTGGAAGGATTACTGCACCCTCTATAATTTTTTGGTCCCGGTTTCTACACGTATTAAGAAAACACAAGTAAATGAGTTACCATCTATTATCTGAGTTGAATAGTTGCAGGAAGGGGTCATATACCAAAATTTAAACTCTATCATTCACTTACAAAGTATATTAATATGGAGATTTGTATATAAAATTATATTTTACAGACTGGCGGTGGTGGCACACACCTTTAATCCCAGCACTCAGGAGGCAGAGGCAGGCATATCTTTGTGAGTTCAAGGCCAGCATGGGCCGCAGAGTGAGTTCCAGGAAAGGCACAAAGATACACAGAGAAACCCTGTCTTGAAAAACAAAAACAAAACAAAACAAACAAAAAGATATTTTACTGTTTTTTAAAATTATTTTTACGCAATTTCACATATGTATGCAATACATATCAACCTCTCTCGTAACTTACTTCCTTACTACACTGCCAACCATTACTCTTTCCCACAAATCTCTCTCCCACATTTGGGACTATTCACTTTTTTATTAAACCACAAAGATTAACTAGGACTCTCTGTGTGGTCATGGGTTTGGAGCTATCTGTTGGTGCCTGGAGAGTTCAGCAGTGAGCACACAATTAAAGACAGTGGATTATCTTCTCCCAGAGTCAATCAACAGTTAATATTTCAAAGGTAAAATTTTGTACAGAGCCCCATAAGCTCCTCCCGTTTTGTTGATTTAGTTCTCATTTAATATTCCTTTATTATTTTTAAGATACATACCCAATACACAGTATTCACAACTTGGATGAACAACTTGTACATTTAAAATTATTCATTTAAAAATATGTTGAATGTCTTCAACTAATCTGCTAATCACAGGTGATTGATATAATCATGATAATAGACATTGTCTGGCAATTCATGTTCCAACCTTCATATTTGCATTCAGAAGGAAGTGTATGAAATTGAAAAAAAATAAAAATGGAAGGAAATGATAAGAAGGAGAAAATGATTTAACTGACTTTCTTTTCTTTCTCAGTCACACTTGGCTCTATTCTAGGTCTTTAGGCTACCTGCTATACTTGCAGAATGGAGCCTAGCATAATCATCATCTGAGACGCTTCATCCAGCAACTGACAGGAGCACATGCAGAAACCCACAACCAAACATTAGGTGGAGCTCAGGGAATCTTACAGAAGAAGGGGAGGAAGGACTGTAGGAGGCAGTGAGTTCAAGGATACCATAAGAACATGGCCTACAGAATCAACTAACCAGAGCTCACAGGGGTTCACAGAGACTGAACTGGCAATCAGGGAACTTACATGGGTCTGTGCTATGTCCTCTGCATATATGTTGTGATTGTGTAGCTTGGTGTTCTTGTGGGACTCTAACTGTGGGGGCTGGGGCTAAATCTGACTCTTTTGCCTGCCTTTAGCAGCCTTTTCTTCTTACTGGGTTGCTTCATCCAGCCTTGATATGAGAGTCTGTGCCTAGTCGTATTTTAACATGTTATGCCATGTTTGTTTGATATCCCTGTGAGGCCTGGTCTTTTGCGAAGGGAGAAAGAGGAGCGAATCTGGGGGAGATGGAAGGTTGTGTGTGTGGGTGCGGGGAGGGGGGATGGTTGGGAGGAGAGGAGGGAGGGGAAACTGCAGTCGGGATATAATATGTGAAAAAAGAACAATCAAACAAATAAATAGGAAGGGAAAGAAAATGGAAGGAAATAAGGGAAAAAAAATTACTAAATTTTAGCTGAGTGGTGGTAGTGCAGGCCTTTAATCTCAGTGCTTGCGAGGCAGAGCCAGGCAGACCTCTGTGAGTTTGAGACCAGCCGGGTCTACAAAGGAAATTCCATGGCAGCCAGCACTACACAGAGAAAGCCTGTCTCAATGAATCACAACAAAACAAAAAAAGAATTTAGACAATTTTTAAAGCAAAAATAACAAAGGTATTCATAGTATTATATAACCAGAAAAATCTCTTTCCATGCATATCTTTTTTTTATATCTTTCTAAATGTATAGTCATTGCAAATTTACTAACTCTGTTACAAAGTTCAAAACCTCATTGGAAATACATGTACAGAACCACGATGATAAAACATAAAAATTAGTCAAATAAACCCCCAGTCTTAGAGATTTGATTCACACTGCCATTATTTAACTTACTTCAAAAATTCATAAGAACTAGGCATTTTTTTGGACATGTGGTAGAGGACAAGACAGATTTTTCTTTCCTCATAGATCTTATGTAAATAATAAGTAATGATTATAGTAGACCAGTAGGAGTTGAGTGCTATGGTAACAAAGGAGTGGTGTGTGAAAAGAAGTTGAAGTGGTTCTCCAGGGGAGCTAAACTAGATCAAATTGCAATACTCGTTCCATCCACATCATAAAACAGGTTGAGCGATCCTAGTATGTAGTAGATTGAAGGGAAAGTGGCTTCAAGTCCAGAAGTCAGGTAACATACTTTGCGTTTTCAAGGAATAGGAAAAAGCTCTTTGTAACTGGCATGAAATAAAATTAGGAAGTGATTGTGTTATGGGCAGTTTGTAAGGACATAGGGATCAAGATTTTTTTTTTTAAATTGTCTAATGGCAGGGGGCAGCAGATGATAACCTGTTTGCTGGTGTTTGTCTCTGTGGCTTGTGTCATTCTTAGGTAATTATTGCCATTTGTTAATAGGATTGTTATCCTTTTAATTAGCATTCTAATTAGTCTTTCCAGCTCTCTTGCTTGTTCTCAAAATGCTCTTTCCATAATGCATGCCCTGTCTTGTTATCCCCAATTTAAAATTCTATGGTGACACACCATTAAGCTTGCAAAAATGCAAAGGTACTAAAGGTGCTTCATAATTTGACCTTTGCAAGATACCTAAATGTCACTCCTTTCTGGGCCTTTAACACTTGTGATTTACCTGAAACTACTTTCCTATCTCTTTTCCCTGGTACTTCTGTTTAATCCTTTAAAATCCCGTGAATTCACTGGCCGGTGATGGCTCACGCTTTTAATTTTGAGGTCATTCTGCTCTACAGCTTGAGTTCCAGGAAAGATAGGGCTACACAGAGAAACCCTGTCTTAAAACAAAACAAAACAAGACAAAACATCCTGTGAATTCTATATTTGTGAAGATACTTCTATTTTCTCTACCTCTGTCTAAAGTAGGCAATATAAAATTCGCATTCTATATGTTGCCATAATCTTTGTTTTTTTTCTCTTATGACAAATGCCACTTAAATTATTTTGTTTTATATTTTGGTATCTGTCTTTCTTATAGTTTGAAATCCCATGAAGGAACGAACCTTATTTAACTTGACACATTTTTATCAGTACTAAATGCTAACATATTCAATGATTATTATATTCAAGATACTATTATCAGAACAGTAAGTGTATCAGTTTACTGATTACTTAACCATGTGGTGAAGGCACTATGTTTTAGAGTAATCATTGAGGCTTAATATAGGCTAGTCTAGTATATGTACTGACTGACACATATTTCTATGGCTAACATAGATGAATAGATTGGATCTTAATGTATGCTGATGGCCTCCATAGATGCTTCCTTACAGTTTAAATTCTATTGCTTTCCTGAAGTTGTCAATGTCTTCCACAATGAGTGAAGCTATGTACTCAGTGAATAGTATTTAAACAACAATAGAATTAACTCATCTTCTTGTGTATATTGTGCCCCAAACAAAATCGATTATTTGCTCTCAGGACAGCACACTTTCTAATAGCTGAGCTTTTGATACTACTTCCTGTACTTCAGAACATAATTATTTTTCCTTTTCTGAACCATGTGTTTTTAGACTTTTCCTAATTTTTAACTACTATTCACCTAATTTCTAATTTTTTTCCAGATGTAAAGTTTAAGAGATCTATTGTCATGCAAATGCTAAATAGACACTTGGCTGTATCAGATTGGAATTCAGGAATGCAGCTCATTTTGGACATGCAAATTTGGGAGTTGGTAACATAAATAAACAATTCAGGCCATGGATCACAATAAAATTGCCAAGAAATGCAATGTAGATATCTCATAGTAATTATTTTCAGACTGAACTATTGGCCCCATCAACATTTTAAAGTAAAACAGCCTACTAGATGGTAATGGAAGTGCAATATACAAAAGTGTCTCTTAACAAGAAACACCATAGTATCAGAGTGGAGAACATGTTACTTATGTCAGACTAATGCATTTCTACATCTGTAATTAAAACTATCATGAGACATCAAAATCATCTACTAAGTAATAGAGGGAAATAAACATATTCCAGGAGAAGAACTTTTATTACAGGACACTAAAACACTAAAAGTGTCTCTAAAAACACTTTAAAAATTATAGAGGGCAGCAGGAGCTATTATCAATTGATCTGAAGAGGGTCAACCATCCTTATTTACCAAAATTAAAATGTCATAGTTATGAGGCACTCCCAGAAGCTTAATAATTTCTTTGAGGGTAAAATCAAAGGAATTTCTATTTTTTATTGAAAGTATTTTTTATACAGTGTCTGATCAAGGTTTCCCCTCTTTTGTCTCCCCTCACATCCTCCCCATCCCCAACCCACCCAACACTACTCCTTCTTTCTCTTTCTCTTTTGAAAACAATCAGGCCAATAAAACAAACTAATAAGTCAGAAGAAAACAGACAGACAGAAAAAAAATAAATAAAGTACAGGAAACATAGGCAACCCATAAAAACAACAAAAACCCATAATAGATAGGTACAATGCACACAAGGTAAAAAAAATGCCTGAACAAAGTTCTATTTTAACACTAGGAAATAAATTTATGAAAATCTTCACCATAAGTGGTAAAATATGTAGGAAGTGCAGTTTCCAGGATGAGTTTACGGAATGAACGTGTGTGTGTGTGTGTGTGTGTGTGTGTGTGTGTGTGTGTGTGTGTACTTGCAAACACAGTTTTTTTTTAAGGAAATGAAAAAAATAGGAACTTTTCTCATTTTCTTGCTTGTTGAGTTTCTTTCATCTGTGAGTTAATGAATATAGATGTATCATTAGGCTTGTGTTATCATATTACAGATACAAATACTTGGAACTGTTAATGATTTAAAAAACACAGATGTGATGATACTATTGTTAATCACAAAGATGGGGGGAGTATAAAAGACTACTGACCAAAACCACTGTGGCCAGATTACTTAAAGCAAGCTCCTGAATTTGTTTACATGGGCTGTCTCTCTCTATAGTGGGGTTCCAAAGGCCAGCGTTGGATGTGAGGGAGACAATACAACAAAAAAACAAAACAAAACAAAACAAAACCGGGTCATACAAGAACAAAGCACTACCCAGAGAAAAGTTACAATGCCAGAAAAAAAGCAATCCTTTTGACAAGATTGAAAAAGACAGCTGAATCTGATGCTGAAGGGGAACTAGCTGAAAATAACTTTAAGAAACAGTAATTGATAACACTTAACACGAAAGGTCTTTAGGTCTCTTTCTCTCCCTTCCCTACTCCTTCCATCCTTTCCTCTAAAACAAGAACTTCAAAGACAGGAAACAAGCAGAAATACAAGAGAGGAAGGTGCCAATGAGGAACATCTCAAGATGATTTGACTTAACAGGTGCATTCAAGGCTCAAGAGTTAAGGACACGATAGAATTTGCTAATGAGATTTGAGGACTAATAAGAGTGATGAAAGAGAAAAACAGACCTAAGCACCTCATAGCTGTCTGTTATTAAGCAAAAGAAGCTTTGTGAAACCAATGAAAATTGGTACAATCACTTTAAAATTTGAGAAAAAATTAGCTACCTTGGGAACAAAAGAGCACGTGGAATCAAGATGACATAGAAAACTATTAGAAAGAGGATGTTTGAAGAATGTAATTTAAATCACAAATACAAGAAAAGATACCAATTCAGAATATTGTTGTTTACAAAGGAATAGATCATTCTTGCTCATATATATATATATATATATATATATATATATATATATATATATATTTCTTAAATTTTTTCAACATTAAACAAGAGTCTATTCCTGTTAATGCTCTTAAAATACAGTAATTTCAGAGATATTAACTGCTATGAAGACATAGGCATTCTACTATGCCAAGTTTCACTCAGTTATATAGCAAACATTGCTGAAAGCTATCCTGATTGATCTTTTTTGTTATAAATTCAATTATAAGTATCTCAAAATAAGTTCTCATATCTGGTACTCTTACAAAGTGATTCTAAGTTTATTGAAATATGAACTTGAATCACTTCTAGTTACTTCTAGCGTTTTTATCTTTTTCTGGACCACATTAGAAGCCCTTCTCAAGACATAGAATCCCCTGTTTGCCATTGAAATTTCTTCCTGGCCTTCTTTTTTAACATCATTTATTAGTTGTACAAAATAAAGGGTTTCATTATGTTCTTTTAATACATGTATATCATGCACTATGCACTTTGATACTATTCACCCATATTAACCTTTCTAGTCACTCTCTTTTCCAACTGGTTCCCTTTCTTCCTCATACCAAATAGTCCCCATTATATTATCTTTAAAAAATTATATTGTGCATATGAAAGAAATTGTGCAATATTTTCATTTCTGAGTTTGGCTTATTTTACTTAAAATGACAATCTCCTATTCTATCATTTCCCCAAACATGACATAATTTGATTCTTTTTCATTCTTCCTTTTTCTCTCACAACTTAAAACTCACCTCCTGTAACTGTACCTGTGTAGCCTATACTGCTTTGTAGGTGTGCTGTTTTTCCTTTCTCTTCTCTGGGAAATATTTCTTGTTCTCTTTCTTTTTCCTTTTGCATGTTGGATACTGAAGATGACTCAATTGTGTTTGTTTTTCTTTTCCTGTGACATGTCCTTGGTCATTTAGTTTTTATTTTTTCCTAGGGAGTCTCTTATCAGGAGACACTACTGTATACTGAAGCTAAGTTTTCCAGCTACTCTGTTCTTAAATGGTCTAGTGAGAGTTACATCAAGTTTTTGCTATCTTCCAGCAATAATATTTCTCTGTAACTTAATGATAACATATTGGCAGTTGGTCAGCATACTTCACAATTGGTCAGATTTGTCATTAATGATTTCTGTCTGCAGTCAGATTTTCAAATATCTCTAGCTTTTACTGTGCTGCTTTGTACTTAGCTGTCATTTCAAAACCAATGCCTTAATCTTTCTCTTTAGATTTGTAAGTCTTGACCAATATCTTCTTTCTTTTTGTATATTATCAAAAAACATTTCGATTGAAACTCATAGCAAGAATTTTTGCTTACCAGTATTTGAATGTCTGCAAGAGGTTTGCCATCAATTTATTCTAATTGTATTAATAAGAATTCAGTTTTATTTGTTTTTAGACTATAACTTTCCCCATCCAAACAACCCATTTGTGTTTATGTTATGGAAAAATAAGCTATATACTTTGTGAAGATTAATTAAAAGCATGAGAGGCTGTTGAAAATCTAAATGATCATTGTTACATGAGAAATGCACGAATCCTATACTATATAGTGTGACTAACATATTATAAGTAGAATGATATAATTGGAGGGTCTTCTTTGTTGTTGTGAGATAGAGAAATTGAGGTTGAAGCTAGTCAGGCTATTGCAGGTATCATAGCAGAAAGATCTAACACTTAAAGTTACCATACAAAGAAGATTGAGACAATAGAGCTTTTATAAAAGACATGTCAGGAATGCTAATGGAGAAGTTGTGTGGCTGGTTGAATGCCAGAACTTCAAGGGGAATAAAAATTACACAAAATTTCTTAGTCTGGATATTCAGGATGATGTTGATATGATATGGAAAGAGAAAATTAACTAGCTTAATAAGCAAAATAAAAGAAACTCCAAATTTCACAGGAAAATAAACTATTTTATTTGAAAAAAATATGGTAGAATTCTATGGGACATTTCCCCCATTTGAGAGGAGGATGAGTCTAGAAATGATGTGTAAAATTAGAGACAGATCAAGACATTACAAACAGAAGTGTGTTTGAAAGGTGTTATCTGTCTTAGTTCTTCAAGTCCAAGGGCTACACTGCTGTTGTCGAAGTGTCAAGATAAATTTACGGGTAAAATACAACAGTGGTGGAGTACAAGGTCCTAGTTTGGAGATATTTTTCTGGACTCATGAAATTGGTTAATGCTTCCCAGATATTAAAAGGAGGACAATGAAAATTCCGTCCTTATGTTCTTCTGGCCATGTGTTATAATTTATAAAAATTACATCTTTTTGTCAATTAAAATGCCTGTGACAATTGCACATTTTGGGGGTACTCACCAAAAATATCCTTTAATGTCTATCCTTTCATCTTAGACTCTCAGGTCTTCTTTTGCTGATATGACTTCTTTCTATAAAATAGAAAAGACTGATTTAAAATAAATCTTTTCACTCTAAGAGGTAGATTTTGATTTGTTTTGTTTGTTTAGAGTAACACTGGGATTCATCAGCATCTTATTATCTCCTTCAGAGAAGGAACACTACATCCAGTGCTGTGGGTCTTCAATTAAAAAATGGAGACAGAGCTTAAGTTAGCACAATTTGCACTTTAATAAGGATAACAACTACAATGGATTGGGGCACATCAAATATTTTAGTACCCATAATTTCATAAACACACTACAAAAAGGAACCTTATTAGTCATCATTGGGCATTACTAGGAGCCCAATTCATTACTCAGGAAAGAAACAAAGGAAAAGAAGCATTTATTTGGTTTGCATTTGGTCAACCATGTTTTATGTTAATCACATTAGTGGTAGTGTGTGGGTGAGATTCAGGGCCTGAGCCAAGTAAGATATGTACTCTAGCACTAACCCACCCTGAAGAATCCAGGAAACCTCTTTTTGAAGAATAATTTCACATAGTAAGTACATGAGATCTGGGTGAAGATTTTTCATAACCCCTAATGGAATGATCATCAAGACATTAAATTAAAGATTCCTGGGGCCTTCAAGTGTGGAGAAATAGGACTGTATCCTTCTGAAATGTTAACATCACGAAGCCAAAATGAGAATCCATATGAGGCTTTTTAAATGGGAACTATTTTTAAATGTGAATTCCAAATATTTTAATGTGTATATCTGTGTACAACATACATACTTTGTGCCCATGGAGACCAGAAGAGGGATCACATTCCCTAAAACCGGAGTTATTGACAAGTGTCAGCCTCTAGGTGGTTGCTGGAAATTGAACTCAAGACCTCTGCAAGAGCAGCAAGTGCTCTTAACTGATGAGCCATCTTTCCAGTCCTTAATTTATGTTTTTACTTCTCAAATTTTCCTTGTGTGTGGTCATTGTATGTGGCACTGCATTACATCAGGACAATTTCATAGAAGCATTTGTTGTATCTCTTGTTTCTGTTCCTTTCAAAATTATCTTTCCATAAAGACTTAAAGCAATGTTAGAGTATTTTCTGAATTTTTAGAGGAAAACATTTTTTAGTTATACCCAGAAGATGAGCTCCTGATATTCTTCTGCAGTAAATAGAAATTTTCTTCTATTTACATATTTATGATTTTAGGAGTTCAGAATTTTATACAATTATTTTGATCATATTCACTCTCCATTCCTCTCCTATATCATCTGTAACTCATCTTCACTTCTGTAACCTCACCAATTTCTTGTCCAGTTTTTTTCATGGTTTGTTATTAAATACTTCCATTTCAGTTTATACTTTCTGTACATTCCTGAATGTGGGCCCATTCACTGGGGAATAATTAACCTATAAGGAGCCATACCCTTGAAGGAAACTATCCTTCTCTTAGGTGTCATCAATTGCTAATAGCTTGTTCCCTAGGGATCAGAATATGTGCTTACTTCCCACTTCCATGTTGGGATTTTGTGTGGCCTAATATTTCTTAGTTTGTGTGTATCCTGTCATAACTTCTGTGGGTTCACCTGCATAAATGCCCTGTTGTATCTGAAAAACACAGTTTCGGTGTAGCTATCTACCACCTCTCTTATGATCATTCTGCCCTCTCTTCCATGATGATCTCTAAACCTTGGGAGGAGGAGGTGAGATATAGATGTCCAGTTTAATAAGCATGAACAACACATAGTCTCTTATGAACACCACATAATCTCTTATTCTCTGCATGTGGACTACTTCTGGTTCTCTGTATTAATTGCTATCTACTGCAAATAGCTTTTTTGATGAGGCTTAAGAGATGCCAAAAGTAGTCAGAGGGAAACATTTTTTATGTTGTGTTTTAAATTTATAGCTGGGTCTGTTTCAGGGGCTCCTGGCAGTGGGATCAGGATTTATCCCTGGTGCATGAGTCTGCTTTCCAGGGCCCATTACCTATGGTTGGACACCTTGCTCATCCTTGATGCAATGGGGAGGAGCTTGGTCCTGCCTCAACTGAATGTACTAGGCTTTGCTGTCCCCCAATTGGAGGGCTTACCCTTTTGGAGGAGGGGATGGGAGGGTGGGTCAGAGGGAAAGGCTGTGGGGCAGGAGTGGGGGTGGAGGAGGGATGAGATGGTGATCTGTGGTTTGTATATAAAATGAATATATATATAGTTTTTAGAGAAAGGGTTTCTCTGTGTAGCTTTGGAGCCTGTCCTGGATCTCGCTCTGTAGACCAGGCTCGCCTCGAACTCACAGAGATCTGCTTAGCTCTGCCTCCCGAGTGCTGGGATTAAAGGCGTGCACCACCACCCGGCTAAAGATATAATATGTTCACATGAAATAAATAAATTTCAGTTCTTTTATACCCACTTCACACGCCTTTATATCAGTATAATCTTCATTATTTAGGGAGACTCTAAGCTAAAATACTATATCCATGGGATATTAGTGTAATCAATCATTTGTGTCAGAATTGATCATTGGAAACTAACATATAATATCTTGGAGGAATTATCTAACTCTATATCATGTAGACTTTTAAAACATATATATATATATATGCTTTTTGAAAATGTAATAAATATATAAGATGCACAATAATCATATCCACTTCCTACTTCTCTCTCCTACTCTTCTAGAATCCCCTGATCACATCTCTTTTTCCCAACCTCATGCCATCTTTTTAATTTTATTAATTTATTTTTCATCCTACTAGATCCAATTAATACTGTTCATAGGCACATAGGTGTGAGGTCATCCAGTAGAGCATGGACAACCTGCTAGTACCCACATTCCAAACAAAAATGAGTCTCCCTCCCTCAACAGCCACCAATTCCCAGTAGCTCCTTAGTTGAGGATGAGGCTTGAGGAGTCCCTCCACTCTTCATGCTGAAATTTGTAATCTGTTTGATTTTATGCAGGTAACTACATCTTAATCTAGATCTAGGAGTGCAATAACCATGGCACATCCAGAAAACTGCATTCCATAAACCTTCTCCCCATTCTCTAGGTCTTATATTCTTTCCACTTTTATCAACGTTCCCACAACCTTTGAGGGGACATTATAAGATGTCCCATTACGGTTGCTTATTCTCTTCACTTTGGAATTTGTGATTCTCTGTGTTGACCACTACCCTCTAATAAGAAGCTTTTTGACCAAAATTGAAAACAGTTCAAATCTGTGTATATAAACATAAATGTGAATATAAACAATATGACCATTCTATAGATTTTTTTCTAGGGTCTATGATTTCTTTAGACATGAGCTTTGGCAATGTTTACAGTACCAGGTTTGAATTCCCTCCTATGAAATTTACCTCAAATCCGATTAAGAGAGCAGCTGGTTACCTACATAAACAGTCTTGCCACCGTCAGTGGGCACTATTTTCCTGGCAAGTTGGTATTGTCGCATCCATGGCTCAGCACTGGATAAGACCACTGATGTCTTTGATACATCATATCAGCAGCCTGCATAACACCTTCCAGCACTTTGGAAACTAGATAACAGGAAGTTTAGTGTCTTGATTGTTATTTTTCTGTATTGCAACCAAAGTGTGTGTCTTTAGCAATGGGGTCTTACTATTTAGTTATGGTGGGCTACCAAGAGCAATGGCAATAGCCTGCATCGTTTTGGGTACCTCTGAACTTCCCTTGCCAAGAACTAACAGGGAGGTAATCCATGCCTCAGACTTACATTTTCATTTCATGCCATATGTCTTCTGGAAGCAATAGTGTTCTAAAATGTGTAGTACTTCTGCTCTAACTCCTTTTTTATAATTATATTTTTAATTGTATTACAAATTAGAGAGGTTTTGTAAGGATTTATCATACATTCTTAAATTTGGTAACTCTACTCTTTACCGCCCCACTTCCCACCAAGTCCCTGGCCCCCATCCTTGCTTAAACTTTTTACTCCTAATATTTTCTTGTTCTTTCATATTACATTACAATTACAAATTGTTCTTTCATATCATTTATATTCTACTATCTCCACTTATTATAGTTTTTTGCTTGGGTTACAAAATCATAGGTTTCCATGTAGTTTCTTCATGTATCTTCATTTTGCTAAAGTCAATCCCTGGCCACTGGTTCCATCATCTACATCAATTCATCACATGCTCAAACCCTTGTGTGTGCAGCTTTCTATCTATCTTTATTTCACCAATTTTCAAATTTCTTCCTTACCTAAATGGCCAATTTCTAGTTTTACAAGTCAAACTCACAAAAGTTTGGAAGCTAAGGCTTTTTTTATTTAATTTTCTTTTTTTCCTTTTATTTTATTTTACAACACCATTCAGTTCTACATATCAGCCAGGGATTCCCTTGTTCTCCCCACTCCTGCCCGCCTTCCCTTCCCCCCACAACACCCCCCATTCCCACCTCTTCCAGGGCAAAGCCTCCCCCGAGGACTAAGATCAACCTGGTAGACTCAGTCCAGGCAGGTCCAGTCCCCTTCTCCCAGACTGAGCCAAGTGTCCCTGCATAAGCCCCAGGTTTCAGACAGCCAACTCATGCACTGAGCACAGGACCTGGTCCCACTGCCTGGATGCCTCCCAAACAGATCAAGCCAATCAACTGTCTCACCTATTCAGAGGGCCTGATTCAGTTGGGGGTCCCTCAGCCTTTGGTTCATAGTTCATGTATTTCCATTCGTTTGGCTATTTGTCCCTGTGCTTTATCCAACCTTGGTTTCAACAGTTCTCCCTCATATGAACCCTCCTCTTTCTCGCTAATTAGACTCCCGGAGCTCCACCCGGGGCCTTAAGCTAAGGCTTTTACATAGGATCTGGATGACATTATAAGTATAATGCTTTCCATTTTCCTTGGATTTTATGAAAAAAATATGAAACCCAGTAAAGTTACAAAACAATGAAGAGGAAAAAGGCATTGTTGAAAATTGCCTTGTGAGATGGCTCAGCAGTTAAAAGTACCTGCTGCTACACCCTATGTCCTATGTTCAGTTCTGGAACTCACATTGGATGGTGGTAATAGACTCTTGAAAGTATTCCTGTGAAATCCATTAGGGATGCCATGTCACATGTGCACCTGCACATTATCTTTACATAGATATATGCATATACTTTTATATATAAACATATATTTATTAATTTTGCTTTATTTTTATTATACATTTTATTATACTGATTATTTTAATTTAATACATTTGTACTGTATTTACATCATTTCTCCATTCTCACTAAGTCCTCTCATATCTTCTCTGCTTACTCTCAAATTAATAACCTCTTTTTCTTTGAGTATATATGTATATCATATTCATATTCATATATGTGGTATATATACATACATCCTGCTGAGTTCATTTAACATTCATATATATATATGTATATAACACATAAGTGTGTATGTGTGTGTGTGAGTGTGTGTGTGTGTGTGTGTGTGTGTGTGTGTGTGTGTGTGTGTGTTTAGGGCTGACTGCTTGGGATTGGATAGCCTATCAGGGGTTCACATGTAGAGAAGTTTGATTCCCCTCTCCAGCAGCCATTAATTGCCTATAGCTCTTCATCAAGGGGTGGGGCCTTTGGAGATTTCCTTCACACATATTGGCATGCCAATTGATGGTGTTCTTTTTAGGTTTTCTTTAAGAAACTATATTGTTTAGGTTTCGTGAGTGTAGCTTCCTTGTCATTGAAGACACTATCTCACAGCAGATGTCCTGGTTCTCTGGCTTTTCCAAGCTTTCCACATCTTTCCCCCAATACTCCCTGATTTTTAGGTGTAAGGATTATGTTTTAGATGGACTCTTTGGAGGTGGGAACCCCAAGTTCAATTTTTCCTGCATTTTGACTCATTGTGGATTTCTGTGATGTTCTACTTACTCTATAAGAAGAAGCATCTTGAACGAGGGAAGAGAACTACAGTTATCTATAGGCATAAGGATAAGTAAAGAAAAATCATTGCCTTTTCTACTTACATGTATGTATCCATTAAAAAAAGATAAAACAACTCTTTACAATTTAAAAAATAAGAATTTTGTGAGTACAAACTATATGAATACGTAGTTATGAGTCACTATTAATTAAATCCTGGCATTTCTGCTTGCTAAAACATTATCTCACATTTTCTTAGCTTGTATTTCATCTTTTACAATGAGTCTAATAATAGCTGTAACTCTTAGGTAAGGACCAGAGTAGAAAAAGGAAGTGTACTTAATTCCCTTACCACAGAATCTAACACAGTATATCAGTAAGTAGTAATTATTATGAATAGCATCTATGTTCATAATGAATTTCATGTAAATTCCAATTTGAGTGTAAAGAGTTCAAAGATAACAAGGTGTTAGAGAGATAGCTCAGTAGTTAAGATCACTGGCTGCCCTTTTCTAGATCCAGGGCTTGATTTCTGGCACTCAAATGGAATTTCACAATGCTATCTCCAGTCCCAGAGCATCTAGTGCTCTTTTATTGTCTTTGCAGACACCAGGCTTCCACATAGTACGCAGGCATACATTCAGGTAAGACATCCTCACATATAAAATAATTTTTCAAAAAATTAAAATCTACACAAAGAAGGATTGGAAAAATGACTTAGTAGATAAGAGCATTTGCTGCTTTTGCTGAGGACCAAAGTTCAGTTCTCAGCACCTATATGTCAAAACCATCTGTAACTCCAGTTCCAGGCCCTTCAGTGCCCTCTTCTGACCTCCATGGGCAGCAGACATGCACATAGAACTTAGATATACATGAAGGCACCCAAAACTTTTTAAATTTAAAATATAGCAAAATTCAGTGAAAACCATATACTTTTAAATTGCTAATTTTGTTGTTATTTTTTCTGGGGATCAGTCATAGGACCTTGTTTTTTCAATGGTTGACCTATAAATGGAAGATAACTTTGTTAATCATGGAAGATATCATAAAATATATTAATTAAAATCTTATCAATATAAAAGAGAAAATAATTGTCACTGTATAATTGCAAGAAATTGTAAATATTGAATATATATAGTGACATATTTACAAGCAGGTTATCTTAAATATGAAAAGGAATTAAAAGGGTGTTTCAATTTCATGACATACATAAAAAGTACACATAAACACAAATTCAGGGAAACTTTTATGCTATTCAGTCATCTCTTATTCAAGTTTCTATTGCTGTGACAAAACATTTAATTTGGGGGTTCATCATTCCAGAGGGTTTGAATCCATGCCTGTCATAATGGGGAACATGGCAACAGGCAGGCAGGCAGGTTGTTAAAACAGTGGCTGATAACTGACATCTAATGACAAACCTGAGGCAGAAAGAGAGAGAGAGAGAGAGAGAGAGAGAGAGAGAGAGAGAGAGAGAGAGAGAGAGAGAGAGAGAGAGAGAATTAGAGAATTACCTGGGAATGGTTTCAGATTTTGAAACCACAAAGCCAGTGACACACTTCCTCCAACATTGTTATACCTCCCAATTATTCAAAATAGTTCTATCAACTGAGAGCAAGCTTTGAAATATATGAGCATATAGGAGTCATTCTCATGCAAACCACCACAAGTCAATATACCATATTTATATGTTTGTGCTTTAATGTTTACTCAAGGCTAATTTTAAAGTTGCTCATTTGGCTAATTTTAACTTTCATCACCAATCTCACAGTCCATCTTCAAGTAAAATCCTACCGTGACTACAGTTAAATTATTATTATAAATACTTTATCCCAACTTATCCTACTAGGAGAGGATGTAAGAATGATTATTTCACCATATTGTCTTTTGTATGTTAGAGTTCTCTGAAATTAATGAGAAAAATGTCTAGTATATAAAGAAACTAGTTAATTTAATGAAAGGTACCAAGTTAGTCAGTCACATTTCTGTTTTTATTAAATATAACATTAAAACTCTCAGTAAATCACAACTCGACTTCTATAAATAAATGGAAAATAAATTGCTAATCTCTTCTCAATTGGAGGCCTAGACAGTTGATAACAACAAAGCTAATTTACTTTTACAGGATCAGATTACAGGAAATGTAATGGCCACTCAGAGTATTTTGCTAGAGTGGCTAAAAAAAATCTGGAAAGATATATTTCTTTAATAAATATACTCTGCTAATGTATCTAAACTTAGATCATGTTCATCAAGGCACTTCTACTGTGCTAAAAAATTCTCCACACTTTAATTTTCAAAGTCAAATCTGATTGCACTATAATTTCCCCCAAATTAATAAACCTCAGAAATGTAATTATAAAAAAATTACTGATGCATCAATCACAAACATATCACTTATAATATAAAAATCCTGCATAAATTACTGCACATTAAAACAGGCAATTGTCCCTGTCTTTTGATGGTAAGCTGTGTTGGTCTTTTTGTAAAATTCTGTATAGGGCTTATGGTATGTTCTTTTTTTATAAATTGAATACTGGGTTATATTGTCTTTATATTGGGACAGAATGATAACTGATAAGGACATTCCCATATAGAGCCATGCAGTTTTCCATTAATGTCATCCTAAGAGATGATATTTGTGTAAAAGGAATACTTTTCTAAAGCAATGTAAATGAACTAATTAGCCAAAATCAAGGGACATGGATTCTTCTTTGTTGAGCCAATCTGTTGCTACTAGAGACATTTGGAGAGCAAAACAACTTTAGAAAAAGTTGCTACGCCTTACAAGAAAATAATAAATGTCACTAGTACCTAATGTGTTTGTCTTTAACAGGTAGTGCTCAAAAGTATTTCACATATAGCTATAGAGATGGCTCAGTTGTTTGTAGCAATGACTTACTGGAGGACCCTAGTTTGATTCTCAGTACCCACAGAGCCAATCAGCATCATCTATATCTTCAGTGCTGGGGATGTCACTCTCTTCTTACCACACAGGCACCAGCCACACTTGTGGCCCACAGATGCACATGTAGGCAAAACACCTATAATATGCATGTAATATAAATAATAATAAACAACAATAATAAATTTGTTTTACAATTCAGATTTCCCTTTTAAAATGTATTTTGCATACTTGTGTCTGCTCATTTAATTTTTTCAACATCTTTATGCAACAGAATCTATTATTGCTTCATTACACTTAGGAGGATATTGAAATTCTGTGGACATAAGCAGATCACACTTTTTGTTGGTAGATTTGATCCTAGACTATGACTGAATATAATCTATCAGTAAGTTCTTACTATAGCAAGAAAGAAAAAGATGATTTCTTGTGGGGCAGCTACCCACCAACCCCACAGTTCCCCAGAGTTCTCTTGGGTGAGAGTAGCAGGAAATATTAGTTAGAAGGATTTAGATTGTGGAGAGAAACAGATAGAGGATTGCCTCGAGAGGGCCTGGAACCTATTCCATCAAGCTCTAAATATTTCTGCCCTAAGGTATTTATAGAAATGCCAAGGGGTGGAGCCAAAGACCTCCCCCCAGCACAGCCAGGTGCAGACCATCTCAGACACCTGCACTCAGGCCTGTGGTCCAATCATCCTCTCTATGCCGACTTGCTGGGTAAAGCCACAAGGAACCTGAAAATGGGCTCCCACAATTTCTAATATTCAAGTTTTTATTTGTTTATTAACAATGGGAGGGATATTTGAGATCAGAGCTGGGCTGACTTTGACATTTGTGAACAAGTGAGATAAACTACATCTTTGTGAGAAACTACTGTGTCACCTGAGCTATAGATTAAAAGCTATAATATTGGTCATTGTGGTTTCCTGATAGACTTTTGTGGCTTCACACAAAAAGACAAATATATTTTATGAAGATTTAACTTGATGCACAAAGTGTCAGTTTCTCGATTATAATAGCTACTTAATGAGAGGCATTTCAGTGCTAGGTTACAAGTTCTTTCAAGTTAAGAAAAAAAAAATCAGAAGTTACACATTCTTATTCATTTGTAGATGTAATTGAGTTAAAAGCAGGTAAGAATATACCAGTTGGATATCTGATACCAAATGGTCTTCCCTGAAAGCATACACACAAGTAACAATATACAGACTGAGAAGGTTGTGTCTATGTATTTAGGAATATGTATAGACATGTGGCAATAATTAATGAAAAAGAGACATGAATTAAAAAGAGAGTAATGAAAGGTATATGGGAGGGTTTGAAGGGAGAAAAAGAGAGGGAAATGATGTAATCATAACCTCACAAAAAATTCATTTTAAAAAAGAAATAATTGTGGCTCTGGCAAGATGGTTTGATGACTAAAGTGCTTGTTATATAAGCACGAGGACCTGGGATTGGATCTCTAGAACCCACACAAATGCCTGCCTGTAATTCCACTGCTAGAGACGTGTAGACAGGCAGATCCCCAGTCTAAATGAATCTGTGGGCTCCATTTTCAGTGAGATCTCCTGTCTCAAAAACTAAAGTGGAGAAACTATCAAGAATGACATCCTGAAATCAAGCTCTGGAATCCACATACACAGGCATGGGTGAGTGAACACACACGCACACACAAACCCACCACAGAATCTAGTTTTCCTGATCATTTTAAGAGATCAGAGTAAAACTACTGAACTAGATCACTCTGTGGGTAGAAAAACAGTAATTGTAACTAGAGTTTTCCTGCCTTGACATGATAGTCAACAGGGTGTGGTTTGCTGAGCTGATTTTGGCTGTTCATGTTAATTGGGAATTCTATGCACTTTGCCCCAGATATCTGACCATTGTGGGTGGAAAAGGAATGCAGTGACTTTTCTGACAAAGAAAACCCCACCTCACAAGATTTCTGAGGAATGCTGCTTTTAGGCTACTATATACCTTGGAAGAATCTGTCCTGGGTTGAGCCAGGGGCATTATCTTAGAAAATTTCCAGCAGCTGGGGTAGTTTGAATGTAATTGGCCCCTATAAGCCAATAGGGAGGGGCACTATTAGGTGGTGTGGCCTTGTTTGAGCAGGTGTGGTGCTGTTGGAGGAAGGGTGGTGGGCTTTGAGGTTCAGAAGCTCAAGCCAGGCCTAGTGTGTCACAGTCTCCCTGCTGCCCTCAGCTCCTTCTCCAGCACCATGTCTGCCTGCATGCTGCCATGCTTCCCACGATGACTATAATGGAGTAAACCTCTGAACTGTAAACCAGGCACATTTCAATGTTTTCCTTTCTAAGAGTTGCCATGGTTGTGGTGTCTCTTCATAGCAATAAAACCCTCACTGAGACAAGAGTATTCAAATTTTGGGGCCTACTTAGAGATTTAACAATGGTCACATTCTTCTTGATTTGAAATGTGGTCATTTCGGGAGTTACACAAAATACTCAATAATTAACTCAACACATATTGTACAAATTTAATGCATTCTATTTCAGAAGAGATTTACAAGTTCAAATACCCAAATATATTGACAATTTGTCTCAGTGGTATAGCTATTGAGCATGGCATTTATTTATATATTTATTCTCTCATACAATACATCCTGATCACAGCCTCTCTGTAGCGGGCTTTTTCTTTTAGCCCACCAAACAGCTCCCAAATTATGACATGGAGACTTCTTATTATCCTATGATTGTCCTACTAGCTCTTATAACTTAACCTGTTTGTCTTCGTTTACATTTTGCCTCAGGGCTTTTTATCTTTACGTTAAGTATGTCCTACTTTTTCTACTTCTCCCCTGTCTGTCTGCTGGCTGCCTGGCTGGTTGGCCCAGGGCATCTCCCTCACATTCTCCCTCATTCTCTCCTCCTTCATCTCTCTTCTCTTTTCTAGATTCCTCCTCCTATTTATTCTCTCTGCCTGCCAGCCCAGCCAATCCCTTTACTGCCTAGCTATCGGTCATCCAGCTTTTTATTAGACCAATCAGGTGCTTTAGGCAGGCAAGATGAAACAGCAACACGTTACATATTTTTCATAATCAAACAAAGTCAGCAGAAAGAAATGTAACACACCTTTATAATAAAAGTAATATCCCAGGGTGTAAATGAATGTAGCACATCTTTACATAGTTAAAATAATATAGGACAATACCTCCCCTCCCTCCTCTCCTCCCAGTCCTTCCTCCTCACTTCCCCTCTCTCCCAGATCCACTCTTCCACTGTTTCCCTTCAGAAAAGAGCAGACTTCCCAGGGATATCAACCAAACATGACATAACAAGATCCAATAAAGCTAGGCACAAACCCTCATATCAAGGCTGGAAAAGGCACCCAGCAGGGGAGAAAGGGTCCAAGAACAAGAAAAAGAATCAGAGACATTGCCTCCCTCTTCCACTGTTAGGAGTTCCACAAAGGCCTCAAGCTAAACAGCTACAATGTATATGCAGAAGACTAAGCACAGTCCCATGCAGGCTCCATTTTTTCATGAAGGATAACAAGAAGGAGCTATTGTTTCTAGAAACAATTGTCTAAAGAGAAATTTTAAGAAAAAGGACATTTGGAAATAGGTCAAGTTGAAGGATCTGGACTTACAGGTGGGCATATTCTGAATACACATTGTTTCTAGGAAAATTTTCACCAAATCAACTGAATATCAGCCCTGTAAGGGCAGAGAAGTGGCTCAGTGGCTAACAGTGTTTGATGTGAAATTTACGAATTCAGATTCTCAGAACACACATAAAATGTAGATGCCCATGCATGTCTATAACTCCAGCAGTTGGGGTCAAAGACAGGTGGAGGTTAGGAAGTCTTTGGACATCCAGTTTGGTGGAAATGGCAAGCTTTTGGTTCAGTGAAAAAACCTGTATCAAGAATATAGGTTGTAGGGTACTTGAGAGGCAGAGGCAGGAGGAGCTCTGCCAGTTTGAGGCCAGCCTGGTCTACACAGCAAGTTCCAGGAAAAACAGGACTATATGGAGAGACCCTATCTCAGGAAAAAATTTTCTATTGTATTTTATTATACACACACACACACACACACACACATGTATATATGTATATATACACATATATGTGCTGGAGAGTGATCATGGAGATTGCCTGAAGCCCTCCTGTACTCTCTGCATTAGCACACACACACACACACACACACACACACACACACACATACACACAGACATACACACAGATATCATACATAATAAAAAATATAGCTGTATAATCACTGAGTTCCTTTGCAATCAATACTATGTTAAATAACTGAAAGGTACAGATTTTTTACTTTATGCCAAGGTCATTGATATTGTCTCATCAAAGATAACATTTATGAGAACTTTTAAACAAAGTATGCTCAAATAAGTATTCTAAATTGCCTTTTTTGATATAGTCTACATAGAAACATATATGAATAATTGAATAATCACATGTGGAATTTTTTAGGGAATTATTTTTTTCTGATAGATAACTGAAATAACTAAAGGAATTTAGAATAATGGAACTATTTAGGTCTCAAAATAAAATACATATTGCAATATATACAAAATTATATATATTGCACATGTATGCACAAATATATGTCCACATAGACATCTATATATATGAAATAAGCACAAATGTTTGTGTATATAAAACTATATCTGTTACTTTACTTCTCCTTTGTATTTTACTAAGCATGTGTTTCCTGTGTGCCCATGTTTTAAAAAATTTAAACATGGATTTTATTCAATGACTACTGAAATACTTTAGAATTCAGAGACTTTTTAAAATATAGGACAGGTATATTAATAATCACTAATTATAAGCTGACTTTTAATAGTCTAGAAGTCTTGGTACCTTTGAATGAATAGTACTAATCTGTATCATGCAAATATATGTGTATGTGTATGTGTATGCGTGTGTATATGTGTGTGTTTCACAGGATATCTTAATGTTGAATAATGAATCTTTTGCAGTATTTTTATTTATAATTCTGTAAATACATACTAAAACCTAATTTTACTCATCCCCTTTGTATTAAACAGGTTCTATGTATTTCAATTTGTTACCTATGGTTGTAGGTTGGTAAATGAATCACAATTTATTTGTAATTCTTACTACAGTAGGTCTAGTTCTACAAAATTCTGGTTTTCATCATCCTGACTTCATTGATTTTATGCACTTCGATCTTTACTTTGTATTATATAAAAGTCAATATGTTGATCCACAAACACATCTGCTGCTTGGATAGTACTTTTTGTAGAACTGTCTCTTTCTAAGCACTATAATGACACTGAAAATTGATACTATGTGCTCCTGTCAGAACTTCCTATTTATAAACAATATGAAGAATTCCAAAAATGATGGTTTAAAAAAAAGTTCTATTCTGTCTAATCCAACATTAAATTCAAATTATTTGTGATAAACAATATAAAAACTGGTCATTTATTTTGTTTGTGTGTTCCCTGAAATTTTAGTGTTGGTGTTGGTTTTATAATGTAATTAAAATTTATGATAAGGATTTTTAACCTACTGCACTAGATTCCTTTATCTATAGGGCGAGGCAAGTATAGCAACTATTTTTGTTATGCAAATTGTATATTCATGTGTAGATGGGATCCCCAAAATCAAATTGTTGGCCCTAAGAAGTGTTAAAAGACATACATTTTAAAAAATGATGCCAAGTGCCATAGTTAGAAAAAGCGGCATTTGTTTTGCTTTCTTCTTATAAGATGAGCTAGAATAGCATCCCATACTCAAGGTGAGTAGAGCAATCACATGTACATGTGGAACAGATGGAAATGCTGAACCGTATTTGAGAAAGTTAAGAAACAGGGATGGAGTGGGAGAGCAATGAAAGAGATACCATGATAGAGGAAAACATCATGGGGAATAGGGAGAAACTGGTTGCTGGGGGAGTTCCCAGGAATCCCCAAGGATGACCCCAGCTTAGACTACTAGCAATAGTGGAGATGGTGGCTGAACTGGCCTACCTTGGTAATCAGATTGGTGAATACCCTAACTGTTGTCATAGAGCCCTCATCCAGTAACTGATGGAAGCAGATGCAGAGATCCATAGCCAAGCACCAGGCCGAACTCCTGGAGTCCAGTCAAAGAGAGGGAAGAGGGATTCTATGAGCAAGGGGCATCAAGATTATGAAGGGGAAACCTACAGAGACAACCAAACCAAACTAGTGGGCACTCATGAAATTCAGACCAACACCCGTGGACCCTCCACGGGACTGGACTAGGCCCTCTGCATAAGCAAGACAGTTGTGTAGCTTCGTCAGCTTAAGGGGCACCCTGGCAGTAAGATCAGGATCCATCCCTGATGCATGAACTGTTTTTTTGGAGCTCACTATGAAGGCAAGAGGAGGGGCTTGGATATGCCTCAACTGAATATACTAGGCTCTACTGATTCTGCATGGGAGGCCTAATCTTCTTGTAGGAGGGAATAGGGGGTGGGTTGGGCGGGAGGCTGAAGGGATGGCAGGAAGAAAGAGGGGGATCTGTGATTGCTATGTAAAATGAATTTCTTAATAATAAAAAAGAGAAATTTACAAAAAGTTACATCACATTGAGGTGGTTTCAGTGAGAAAAGTAACTAATGAACTGTTCTTTTACATTTCAGTTTTATACTAAGAACTGCAATAAATATATCAATTTGACTGCAAATTTTTAATTAAGAAATTCCCTTATCCTGAATATCACATAGATTCCATGTGAAACTTTGTACCTATGTCTATAATTAAGGTGATACATATAGACTGTTCAACTACTTTATTTGATAAAGCATTGTTTGATACCATATGTCCTCTTATGTTTCAAACTAATAGTAAACAAAAATAAGTTGTCATTTGATGATACACTTCCTAGTTTGTGGTCCTGAATATAGCAAGATATTAGTAAGAAAGTTCTTCACTTTTATCACATAAATTTATTACTATATTAAAACTAATCAAAAATCATAAGACTGAGAAATATTACTGGATTACATTATTTTAAATGTTCCAAGACCATTTTGTAATGATCCTGTCCAAGTCTTTCATCATAAAGACACTTAGGCCTATAGAGCTTAAGTCACTTTGGAAATACCTTAATGATAATGTCTACTATGGGTGATGTGAACCTAAACTTAGCAATTAAGTTCTTATTCCACACATTAACATGCCAGCTCAGAACTCATCATATAAATTACTATTCTTTTAATCCATATAGGAATGCTGTCTTCATCCAATGTTCAAAAAGATTTTGTTATTTCTTTATAATCTCAATGTTTTCAGATCTCTGAAAGAGTGAAGATGTTTAGTCAACTTGAGTAAAAGGATGATAGTGAGTCACTTGTGTACATGTGGTGAGCTGGGGAGGATGGAGTTTTCATTGCTTCTAAAGGTTACACAATTTTGGGTCCAATCTGCAAGCAAAAATGACACACAATTACAGCCACCAAATTAAGAATATAGTTTTAAAAGAAGCCTGTATACTATAAAGACCCTCAAAGTCATGCCTCCCTTTCTATGTTGATTGATTCAACTGACATCACTTCCTTTCACTTGTACTTTTTGGAAGAATGTGTTATTTCTCTATATAACATTTTATTGCTGAATGCAACCAAAGAGTAGGCTTTTCTTTCAATTCAAAATTGTACTCTTCTAGTGTATATAAGGAATTTTTAATTTTAAAGACATTTCTTTTACATGTATTGACATGTATAAGGAACACTGTCTATATTCTCTAGGCAGAATAATAGTGCTTTACATGTTTGTCAATGTAATCATTCTTCATAAAAACACTAGTCAGAAACATTTAGGTAGTCAGAAGAATTATTTTTAAATTATAATTTATAAGTGATTTCAATAAGTATGATATGTTGTATCCATATATATAATGTATAATGATCAACTCTGGCTTAATACATGTATTAAATAAAACATTTATTATTTCCTTGAGTTGGTAATATTCATATTTCCCTTGTAGCATATTTTGAAATATTAAGTAAGTTATTGTTAATTAAATTCACTCTACTGTGCTCCATAACACTACAGTGTACTAATCTTATCTAAATGTAATTCTGTATGGGTTACCCAACTTCACCACCCCTTCTTCAGTTCTTTCCCACATGCTAGTACCCGATAACCTATGTTCAATATACACACAAAAAACTTTTGCTTTGCATGTGTATGCAGTATGCATTCATGTTTGCAGATGCACATTTGCAAGTGTGCAAGGGTATGTCACTGTGAGGGTGTTCATACATGTGTACATCCACGTGGAGGCCCAATGTTGATGTTTCATGTCTTTCTTAACAATTTCTACTATATTTATTGAGGCATAGTCTGTTATTAGTTCCATCTAGAGCAGGGACACTCTCTCTCTCTCTCTCTCTCTCTCTCTCTCTCTCTCTCTCTCTCTCTCTCTCTCTCTCCCTCTCTCTCTCTTCACTGCTGATATTACAGGTGGACACTATATATACTCAGGTTTACATGGGCTGTAGGGATCTGAACATCAGTTCTCATGCATGTGTGGCAAACATTTTATTGATTCATCTCCACAGTCTGAGATAAAACAGTACTATTGATTCTGCAAGGCTAAAAATGTTAAGTGATGCATTAGAATATTCTGTTAAGAAAAATCTGTGTATCTATGTATTTTTTTTAAATTACTGGTTTATAAATTATCTAACCTCATTTTCTCCATTTACAATTTGAGGTCTAGTAAGAATGTATTATTGATGAGTTTTTTTTATAAAGTTATCAGTTCTAATATTCAGAGAAACAATGTATATGCAAAATATTGTTTTTTCATAGATGTCCAGCATTAGTATGACACATAGAGAATTCATGATGAACATAGAAGAAATAAAGGTAATATTTCACATTACATAGTGTTTTGAGAAAGGCAAGGTTGTTATTACATTTCCTACTCTTCTGAAGAATATCAGTAGCAGGAAATGAACATATTTCCCTGAAGTAACATATCTGATACTAAAACTCTAGATTTCAAACACAGAGGGCAGCATGTTTTCATTATACCACTATGTCTTTCCCAAAGGCCAGTGGAAGTTTACACCATACACATTGTCCTTCCAAACCTATAAATGACCACATTCCCAAGGCCTCAAAATTTAGCCTTTTCTTACAACCGATTTTATGTCAGTTATTTAATTAAAATTCTCAGCTTTTGGCAGGATAATTGTCAACCCAGCATATTTCTAATAAGCAATGTGTTTAGAAGAGAAAATCTAAGTGAGCCGATAGATGATAACAAACACAAACATGATTGTAGCTGCTTGCTGAAGAATTTCAGAGGAGTGGCAGTCATCATGAATTAATTTTTCATGTGAATTGGTTGAAAAAAAAAAACAAGAATGCAGTGAAGGAAAAGCACATACAACATAGTAAAGAAAATTTGGAAATCTCCCCAATCTGACATCCTTTTTAATTCATAAACTTTTAGTAGCAAAGGCAGATCCTGAACAGTAGCATGATCTTGGATAATGCCTTCCGGGGACACCATTAAACATTCATTCTCAGACTTGAGGTTCTGAAAGTAAGATTTATTTTCTAGTAATAAGATTTTCAAGGCAGTGAAAAATATTTTATTGCAAAGTAATAACATATAATATTGGTCATTTGATAATCTGTTAAGCATCAAAATGATTGAAAATTACTAAACAAGTATGAGCTGAACAGGGATGACACCAATGAATACGATAACCTTGATGGGGAAAAGACCATGAGGCCTCAATCTTACACAAATACTGTAGGCAACTAAGTAAAATTAGGAGCAGGAGAAGTGGCCTTCCCCAGGAAGGAGCACGCCAGAATGCTGTCCAGTGCCAAGTGGTCAGCCCTGGAAACATGTATACATGTAACTATATCTCTATCTATCTATCATCTATCTATCTATCTATCTATCTATCTATCTATCTATCTATCTATCTATCTATCTATCTATCTATCTATCTTTTCTTCTAGCTATCTATCTGTTTGTCTGTCTGTCTGTCTGTCTGTCTGTCTGTTTGTCTATATGTGATAACAATTAGTGGAAAATAGAGGCCATGAAATTGAAGAAGAGAGGGAAGGTGTATATGGTAGAGTTTGGACAGAGGAAAGGGAGAAATGTTTTAATTAAATTATAATCTCAAAACTTAATGTATAAAAGAAAATTACTGACCATGTAATTTAGCTTTTATAAAGAATTACTTACCCGGACAGTGGTGGCACATGCCTTTAATCCCAGTACTCCGGAGGCAGAGCCAGGTGGATCTCTGTGAGTTTGAGGCCAGCCTGATCTACAGAGTGAGATCCAGGACAGGCACCAAAACTACACAGAGAAACCCTGTCTCGCAAAACCAAAAAAATTAGTGTAGAAGAAAAAATTAATAACTAGTTGAGAAAACAGCATTTTCACTGGTATGAACAACAACTATATATGGAAAGGGATTTCTACTCTAAATCTTATCTGAAAATATTTCTGTATTGGTCGATGGAAGGTAGATGGTATAGTCTATTAAGAAAAATTATCTCAAAGAGAGAGAGAGAGAGAGAGAGAGAGAGAGAGAGAGAGAGAGAGAGAGAAGGAAGGAGGGAGGGAGGGAGGGAGGGAGGGAGGGAGGGAGGGAGGGAGGGAGGGAGGGAAGGAAGGAAGGAAGGAAGGAAGGAAGGAGGAAAAAAGAGAAAAAGAAAGGAAACACCCTCAAAAGCTAAAGGGAGATCTTGCCATGTGGATGACAATATGAATGTAGTTCTTTATCATGTTATATCCATTTCAGGTACACAATCTAATAAATGGCTAAGGACATGGTTCTCTGCATAATGTTAATCATAGGAAACTATTTTTATCTAATTTCCCTGAAAAAAAAATGTTTCCCCAAATCAGGTTTTCTACTGATATGATTGAAGTAATAATGTCTACTGGAGTTGAAAATTGTGCTTATTTCCCAAGTACAATTTGTAAATCCTGTTAAATAGTAGTGTTAAACCAATAGCTTGCATTCAGGTTTCTAGGGAAGAAATAGAAGACCTGCCTGCAGCCAGGGAATGTGAGCCAGGGAAAGATAGCTCAAGAGTGTAACACAGAATATGTCATCCCAGTTAAAACACATAGAAGCAAAAGAGAACTAGATATTTTCTATGTCACTTCATGTATGTCTGCTTCTTAATCCTCATTATAAACTCCTCTGTGGGACTGTTCAAACAAAGTTAACGTTGAATAAACATGACATCATGTTACAATTTAATGTATGAGAAAATGTTTCTGCCCAGGAAATTATCTTTTATATTATATATACAATTATATAATATCCGTGGAGATATATATTTTATGATGCTTTATACTGCCAGTATAATTTAATGTAATATATTATATATTATGTATGTGTGTGAACAATTTGTACAGCTTTATTATCTACCAATATGTTCACCCAATGAACCTTAAAACTTGTGACTCTTATTCACTGTGTAATATATCAATTGGAATTAAATACAACTATTTTTATTCCAGTTGAGCATTACCAAAATAAAACATTAACCTCTCTGATTTTTATATTTAGTATTTTTTCAGACAATATAATTTACCATGTTTACAATCCCCCAGATCCTCCCAGATCCTACTCACTTCCTTACTCACCCAAATTCATGCTGTCTTTCTGTGTGTCTCTCGGTCTGTCTCTGACTCTGCCTGCCTCCTCTCTCTAACAAACACCATATCAAGATAAACAATAAAACAACCAAAAAACAAAATGAAACAAAACCCCACAAAAATCACTTAACCCCAGTTGGCATGATGTGCTATCTCAGAATTTATTTTTTTTTAAGTAAATTTATTTTTTATTAAATGAGGCTGAGAGTCATTAAGCACAGGTATTCATTATTTAATAGTTTATATAATCAGAACAATATTTTCCTTGATAAAAATTTTAGAGCTACTGTTCTCTCCTTAGAATGATATACTTAGTTAAAAAAACAGATTCACATAAAATAAATTTTTACTATAATGACTTCATCTCAACCTGAGGATATATTTTGATTTATTTGTAAAATAGTGAAATCATTCATGTGAATGATCAATTTATTTTTGCAAATATTTTGTCTTAGTTCAGTGATTTCCCAGATGCTTTCCTGTTCATTAATGCCCTCTCCATTGGTTGAGGATGAGAACGGAATATAACCAAAGGAAGAAGTTTAGGTTAAAGGAAATATGTTTATAGCTTAGCAAATAATCTCCCAGGTTATGGAGGCACATGCCTTTCGTCTTAACACCTGGGTGGCAGAGGCCGACAGATCTCTGTGAGTTCAAAGCCAGCCTGGTCTACAGACTGAGTTCCAGGACAGCCAGGGATATACAGTGAAACCCTGGCTCAAAAAACCAAAAGAAAGAAAGAAAGAAAGAAAGGAGAGAGAGACAGAAAGAGAGAGAGAGACAGAGACAGAGACAGACAGAGACAGAGATGGAGACGGAGACAAAGACTAGAAAATGGTATATTTTTAACCTATCTAAATTGGTTTCATTAAATTATATTTACTGTAGCTTACATTATTAATAAAGTATACTGAGATATTCACTGACCTATTACTTAAAATGATAACATATTACAAATATTCTGAATTTAGTAGAAATTTAGAATTTAATTGATTTGGGATATTTACTTTATCACGTTCTTACATATTACTTTGCCTTTTCTTTTGTATCTTTATAAATCTGACTCTACACCCTTCACACTCAGCTGTGACACACTGAGCTTCCTTTCCTTCCTCTCGATACTTTAAAACTCACTGAAATAAAACATGTTCACACGCTTATCACTAAATTTACCATTTAATTTCTCTTCCATTTATAGTAGATGAACTGTGATCCAAAAGCAATTCCAACATTTATGTTTTTCCAGCTGTCTCAGAACATTTTTATGAACATATAAATATAACCTTTTGTCACATGGTTAGGAAACTGTCACCCCCCCTTTCAGACTTATGGATGTCACAGAATATTACATAATGGAGGACTCCAGGACAACATGGCCCATCAAACCAAGTTAGCAGAGCTCACATGTGCACACAGAGACAGGAGCAGCGAGCACGGGCATTGTATAGGTCTATACCGAGTCCTCTGCATGTATGTTATGGCTGTTAGCTTGGAGTTCTTGTGAGACTCATAACAGTGGGAGCTGGTGTATCTCTGACTCTTTTGTCTGTTCATGAAACTCTTTTCCTCTGATGGATGGCCTTGCTCTGCCTCTATATGAGGACTTTTGCCTTGTGTTATTGTATTTTGTTTTGTCCTATCTGGCTGTCATCTATTGGAGACCTCTTTTCTGAAGAGGAAATGGAGGGGGAGTGGATATGCGGGAGAGGGTAGGAAGTGGGGAGCTGGGAGGAGTGGAGGGAGGGGAAACTGTAGTTGAGATGTATGAGAGAAGAATGTATTTTCAATAAAAAATACAGATAATTTGCACTTAGTGTGTTTGCCATCTCACTTTTCATTGTCTCCATATCCAAATACATTCCTGTGTTCATTCAGTGTAAAATGTTTATGTTAAAGTCACTAATGAATATGATATTACCAATTCTAGTAGTCATTTCTTCTTTCTCAGTTTACTTGATCCTTTGTGTAATTTGCCCTAACTGATCACTTTTATATCAAAACCTTTTTTTCTGGTTTTGTTTTTTATTTTCTGATTCTTACTTCTGACTTTGCTTTACAGATTCTTGTCCCTCCACCCCGTGCCTGCCCGCCCTGGTTAGCCTCTGATTTAGAAGGTTCTCTCCCTTGCTGTGATAAAATTCCCAACAAAGTGCTGAAGGAAGGGAGGGAGGGAAGGAGGGAGGGAGGAAGGAAGGAAGGGAGGAAGAGAGAGAGAGAGAGAGAGAGAGAGAGAGAGAGAGAGAGAAGAGAGAGAGAGACAGAGAGAGAGAGAGAAGAAAGAAAGAAAGAAAGAAAGAAAGAAAGAAAGAAAGAAAGAAAGAAAGAAAGAAAGAAAGAAAGAAAGAAAGAAAGAAAGGGTGTGTTTATTTAAAGGTTTTGCAACCTTCTCTAATAGTACCACTAGCTGGGGTCCAAGGGTACAAATACATGAGCTTATGATGAATGTTTTAGATTTAAAATACAGCAAGTCATACTGTGCTGGAGTTTCTGAATATGTTTGACTTTCCTTCCAATGGCAACATTTATTTCTTAGGCTTTTGATGAACCATACCTGTTGATGACCCTAAATACATGTCTACAACTCAGATTTTTTCACTTCCCAACCACATCACTTATCTAACGAAAACAAAATCTATTATCTCACAACTTTTGTGTGCACAAATCCAAGCATAGATTAACTGTGTCATCTGGCTCAGGGTCTCTCATATAGCTACATAACTAGCTGGTGCACCAGTCATCTCAAAGCTGGGTTGTAACGATATCTTACTAGTCCATTCAATGTTTACTGGCACCATTCAGCTCATTAAGTTATGGAACTGAGGTTTTGCTTGCTATTTGCTGGAAGTAATATATATATATATATTGCACTTTCCTACAAGGTACATGCCAGTATGGCAGCTGGCTTCATCAAAAAGTGCATGCAAGAAAGCATCAATGGGGCTGGAGAGATGGCTCAGAGGTTAAGAGCACTGACTGCTCTTCCAGAGGTCCTGAGTTCAATTCCCAGCACCCACATGGTGGCTCACAACCATCTGTAATGAGATCTGGTGCCCTCTTCTGGCCTGCAGTCATCCATGCTGTATACATAATAAATAAATAAATAAATAAATAAATAAATAAATAAATAAATAAATAAATAAATAAATAAATAAATAAAATCATTTAAAAAAAGAAAGCATCAACAATATAAAAGTACTTTTGTAACTTAATCTCAGAAATGATATCCCGTCACTCTTACTTATTAATTGGAAATGTGGTTTATTTCACACTTAAAAAGCAGAAGATCAGTTGGTCACTTCCACAATTTCTGCACCATGAGGTGACTGACATAGCTGAAGAACCATAGCCAAAGAGGGAGCTCCCCTCTGAGGGCCAGGACTCAGAGGCAGTATACCCCAGAGACCTAGAATAGAACCAACCACTAATAGCAAAAAAAGGAGAGAGAGAAGCTTCACCCAGCAACTGATGGGAGCAGATGCAACGACCCACAGCCAAACATTAGGCAGAGGTTGTGGAACCCTGTGGAAGAGGATTGTAGGATCCAGTTAGGTCAAGGGCACCACAAGAAAACCCACAGAACCAACTAACCTGGGCTCATAGGGACTCACAGAGACTGAACTGACAATGAGGAATCCTGCATGGGACTGATCTGCATATATGTGCATATATGTGACAGTGATGTAACTTAGTCTTCATGTGAGATTGCTAACAGTGAGAGCAGGGGCTCTCTGACTCTGTTGTCTGCTTGTGGAACCCTTTTGTCTTACTGGATTGCCTCATTCAGCCTCACTGCAACTTGATATACCATGGCTGGCTGATATGCATGGGAGGCCCACCCTGTATCTGAAGAGAAACAGAGGAGGAGTGGATTGGGGAAGTTAGGGGGTGGGAGTAGGAAATGAGAAGAGGGGAAACTTTGGCTGGGATACAAAAACAGAAATAACTAACTAAATAAATAAATAAAAATAAAAAAGCAGAAGATTCATCTGGGTGGTGGTGGCACAGCCCTTTAATCCAAACCCTTGGGAGGCAGAGGCAGGAATATCTCTGTGAGTTTCAGGCCAGGCTACACAGAGAAACCCTGTCTTGAAAAATTGAAAAAAAAGCGGAAAATTACATAAGGAATAGATGACAAGAGACTGTTATTGTTAGAGGCCTGTCATACTAACTTAGCTTGACTATCCTTTACCCAGAAGTGGTGAACATTTTAAAATATTTTTGAATTTTAAATATTGTCATATACACAATGATGTATATAAGGGATAAGACCATTTTCTAAATACAAAATTTATTCATTTTCACATATATCTGTGTTCTCAATTCAAAGATGTTTTCGTATATTATCTTTGGAATATGTATTTTGATTGTGAGTTATATGAGAATACAAATAAACCTTTGCATTCCCAGAATTGTCACTCTTAAAGTTTTCTTAATTTAGAACATTTTCACTTTTTGGTTTTTGCATGAGGAAAGTTTAACTTGCATATAAAATTAACTTAGGCATTATAAAACAAATCTCAATAAATTCAAAACACAATATATTTCTAGAATGTACCTATGCTTAGGATTTCTCCAATGTTTTTTCATCTAAGTTAATACCTATGTTTTCCGGTCATATCTGGGGAGATCTTTGATTTATCTATTCATCACCTATGCCTATTTATTTTACTAAATAAATCATATTACTGTTATTGCCAAACTGTAAAACAAGTCTAATGACTTTAGATCATTACTTTGTTAAAATCTAGACTGAACTAGTATCAATTATTGTCTCTCTTCTTACATTAGACACATCTGTCTAGGATCATTTTCCCATGTCTGTTCTGTTATTTTTCACACTAAAAATAGTGGCCAAAAACCATAAAAAATGCACAATAACTATTTGTTCTTGAACTCGACATTTTAGAGCTGCCATGATTACATATGACCACATCTGGGTGGCTTGAAACATAGGAATTCATTCAACAACATTTCTAGAGATTAGAAATAAAGAATCAGGGTTTTGGAATTGCTATCTTCTCTCTGAAGACTCTAAGAGCTGGTCTTTTTTGATTTCTGCTTGGACTCAAGTGGTCATAATCATTCTTTGGCTTTCTTGGCTTATAATTGTATTACTCATCTCTACCTTCCTTGTTAGTTGGCTTTCCTTGCTATGAGCATTTGTCAGTCTTCTTCTAAGGATACTAGTAATCAGATTTAAGAACAACCATAAGCTACTAAGACATTAGTGAAATTATATTGGAAAATAATCTATTTCTGAACAAAAGCATGTATATAGGTTTTCAAGGCCAGGACTTCAACATATCTTTTTGAGTGACATATTGAGTCTATTGACCAATGGATTTTCATTTTCATCAAAGACTACAGCAGCAGTGTGATATACAAAATACCAACATATGTTTTGGGAAGTAGTGGTGACCAAATTCTGACTTATTTGTTATATTCTAGAGCATGGAGGTAACACTAATTGATACATAGTGTTTTCAGATACGATGATAGGAAGAACAGTCAATCATAGAAGTCAATTCTTAGAAAAAAAACTCAAGCAAGAAAAGCTATATTCTCTAAGTTAGGAAGTTAAGAAGCAACCAGATCAAATAGGTATAAAGTAATTTATATTCTCTTTGATGAGATAGTGCAGATAGTGCAATAAAGAAGCAGAAGCCTCAGCTAGTGAAAGTCTTTGAGCTGAGTAGCTATAGCCAGCACCTAGCTGAAAATCACATAAATATCACATGGAAAGAATTTCAGTTCATACACAAACTTTGCAAGTACACTTTTTTCTAGAGAAAATGTTATTTGTGTTTGCACATATATATGTATGCATCAAAAGCTCAAAAATAACTCCTTTTATTGATAATTAACTAACATTTGTCAGTGCAAAACAGAACACAATTTTCTAATTACATTATCTTTGAAGAGATACTCTATATAGGCAAAAATAGCACATACCTGATTTATAAGTAAAAAATTAGAATATTCTTCATGTAAAACACATATATATATCTGCCTAACACTTCATGCATACTCAGTCTAAGGAAAATGTTATTAGTAAGCATTGAAAACAAATAAAATCATGTATATAATGTCATAAAATTCCACAATTATCTTTAGGTAGCAAACAAAATTGTTCTTGTTAGTTTTTCAACCTCGGAGATATACTAGATTCCTTTCACTACTATAATAAGTTATCATAAAATCAATTGTTCTAAATGATTAAATCTTACTCATGTATAGCTCTGAAAGTGAGAAGTATGAAATGAAATTTGTGCTTATTTGTTGGACCATCAGAGAAGTAACTGTTGCCAAAATCTTCCAGCTCCTGGTAGTTGTTTAATAGTGTCATCACTCCAGTACCTACTTTCATCACCAGATGGCCTTTGTTTTGACTTTGGTATTCTAGTCAGCTTTTTATAAAGACACTTGTGATTATATTGCACTTAACTCATATCTAAGGCTAATTCTCACTTCCTACAGTCCTTAACTGAATCACATCTGCATAGTGATTTTTACTGTGTAAAATAAGATGTCTATTGATTCCAAGGGTGAGAACATGGACATATCTGACAGCTATTATGCTGTCTAGCAAAAATATATACACTCTTAATTTTAAAGATCACTTTGATAGAAACAGCTATTTTTTATCATTCTTTTTCTTTCATAAGAGAATCCTGTTGACACATTGACACATACAACAAATGCTTAAATTGCAGCTTCAGTTGTTACATTCTCATTGAGTAACTCCAGGTGACTTTTTCAAAAAGTGACCATTTTGCTGTGTTACATGCTCTCAAGACTGATTTTCTTTCTGTTTAACAAAGCCTATTAGTCCGTGTAGTGATTACACTTGTGATCATGGGACAACAGACATGCCACAAATCATTCGGCAACATTTCATGACATGTTTGCTTGTAGCAAATGTGTAAAAACTCTGCCAACTGTCATTTGAGGGTAGAGGCAGGAGATGCACCTAAGCATCTTATAATGTGAAAGACTGTTCTTAATAGCAAAGAATTATCCAATAATTGTTAATGTAACTGTAGGTAGAAAAAAAACACTATAGAGAACTTTGGGAAGCACACCTTACTGAGGACATTATTATTTTGAATAGTGGTACATAGACCAGTAGTGTAGTTAGATGTTTCTCTCTTGCTTAGATGTTTCTCTCTTGCTCTCCTGTTCCCAAATACCTGGCAGCCATTTCCCAAATAATTGACTTGGAAGCTTAATATAAATTATATAACTACACGGTCAATAGCTCAGGCTTATTATTAACTAGCTCTTACGTTTTAAGTTAACCAATAATCCTTATTTCTGCTCTGCCACATGGTGGTACCTTTATTAGCTTGGAACGTTCATCTCCTGCTTCCTCTGGGTCTGGCTGGCAACTAACTCCTGACTCTGCCCATCTCCTTTCTAGCATTCTCAGTTTAGCTTTCCTGCCTTACTTTTTCCTGTTCAGTTATTGGACAGTCAGTTTCTTTATTAAACCAATCACAGTGACAAATCTTCACAGTGTACAAAAGGATTATTCCACACCACAGTAGCTTTTGTAACATTTAGGATATTGGTCTCTTTCTAACCTCCTTACATGATCCCAATGTAGACTGAGAACCGAGAAACAATTGGTGTTGGTCAATACCCAGTATTCTGATCTCCAAAACTTATACAGGTGCAGATAGAGAGTTTTACTGGGAAAAAAAGATTTTTTTGCCATATTCAACAATATTCATAGATCTTGAATAAGCACGCAGTCACTTTTTCATCAAATTTGCATTGTTTCCTCAATGTATTGAAATTCTAACACAGAGAAATGTGGTAAGGGTCAGCAGATTTATTCACCTATCAGTTAAACATATTGGCAAAAAGAACTCACAAAGCAGGGCAAATTCAGTCAGTTAGGGTCATGTTTGCTGCCCAGAAGAATGAGGTTGGAATGCATTTGCTTTTCTTCCCTGGCTTTGTCATATGTCTCATCCAATCTGCTGATTTCACAGTTCCAAAAGTTTCTTTGATATGAGTGTTTGCAGCTGAATTACAGTGGAGGCCATGCTGAATACCAAAAGCATAAGTAAGCTACATTAGAAAAGTGAAAATGAAAATGGTGTGCTGTTTTTATTTATGTTTCCTATTCTTGTGCACAATGCACTTATCATTTTAGTTGGTCAGTTTCATCCATTTACTGGATTTTTTTCTGTCACTGAATAAGTATTAGTTGTATTGAATTTTTGAGAAGTTTTTGGCAGTGTATAAAATATTTCAGTTTCTTCAGTAGTTCCCAGCAACTTAAACTTTGAATTATTATGCATAATTAATTCAGATAAAACTATAGCTATCAAGCACACCTATAACTTTTTTAGTGGCTTATAATGATAAATATAATGCAATCTCACTCAAGGCATATATATTTAATGGTGAGTGTATATGATTATGTTTGTTTTTCACAATAATCCTCTGACTTGGAGCCTCTTTACCTGCCCATTTTGCAGATAATGGAAGTGAGATATGACAATGATAAACATTACTACTTTGTACATCGTCCCACCAACAGTAATGTTAAACTGGCATATTTATTCAGATGTGTCTCTATAGAAAAGCATCAGCTAATGTTGGGGATTTTCTCAGCTACAGTAGAATATATTAAACAACTTTGATTTTGCAGAAGAGGATCCTATAAATTCAGCTTTGTAATTGCAGACTCGCCCTATGAAGGTACATCACAGTCACCATTCCATTCCATCATTGGGAGAAAGTTTTAGTGTCTCAGAAAAATATTTAGTTGCTGTGGCAGTTGTTGATGTTGATGTTGACATGGAAAATTACTTTTCATACATCTATGAAATTTCTCTCATTGATCTGTATTTTGTGTTTAATTTGTGTGTGCGTACACGTGTGTGCAGAGGCATGTGTGTGTGGTGTGTACACACTGGTGCAGAGGTGTGTGTGTGTATGTGTACACATTGGGACAGAGGCGTGTGTGTGTGTGTGTGTGTGTGTGTGTGTGTGTGTGTGTGTGTGTGTACGTACATGTGGGTGCAGAGGTGTGCGTGTTTGTGTTTTCATTTTAAATGTGTGTTTTGGCATACCCAATTAAGATTATAGAAACCATCTTGATTCTTATAAAACCATTCTTTGGGACAGCTCGATACTCAGAATTTTTTCTAAGGAAAACTTTAAAGTGGGACACACATACACAATCATACACAGTCACACCACACATATACACAAAAACATTAAAAGCAAACATGACAGTTAGGAAGCAGGAATTGCAGATGCATGTCAGCTGGCAGAGTGCTTACCTCCAATACACAAAGGCTTAGGTCCTATCTCTGGCCTGCATGACAACAAAACCGAACAACATAACAATAAAAGGCTACAATGGGCCTGAAAGAAATAAAGGGGAGGAGAGACATGAGGCAGAAGGGTCCCTAGTTGAGAAAAAGAAAGAAATATGTGGGTTTGTGATGCAGATGAGAGACAGTAGTGGAAAGCGAATGTGAGAATATGATCACAGTGCATTGCATACAAGAGTAAAACTGTTAAAAATGAAAAATATAGGGTTTGGAAAAACAGTTAGGATCTTTTCTCAGTCTGATATTTTGAGTTATTTCATAGACTCATGTAGCTATTGCAGGAATTTGCTTTCTTGTGGCTTTAAAAAATGTTTAGTTGTTTTTCCTTGATCTGCCTGTGTGTGCATGCTTGTGCCACAGTGCTTGCGTACAGTTCAGGGAACCTCTTTTGAGTTAGTTTTCCCTTTCTAGGGATACCACCAAGTCCATCAGGCTTTGCAGCAACTACCTTTACCCACCGAGCTATGCCACCAGTCTTTCTGCATCTTAAACAAATGAGTTCTTTGAGAACTTCACAACTTCTTTCAGATCCAATTTTTCCACACCCACGAAACTTTTTATCCCTCTTTCCCCACCATTCAATTCCAATTTGTGGTGTCTATATATTTTTTGATGGATGGCTTTTCACTGGAGCGTGGTTGACTTACCAGGGACTACAATCTTAATAAAATTAACTCCTCCCTCTCTTAGAAGCTATCAATTGCTAAATCTCCTTGCTAAGGGTAGGAGACATAACTGTGATCATTTTATTTCTATATACATGTGAATGTGTGTTTAATATTTGTCAAAATATTGGTCAAATTTTCTTGTTAGAAAAGAATATTTCTCATGACTAATTTTGGATAGTATGCCTTCTAGTAACTTGCAATTGGAGAGTCTGGAAAGAGTGTCTACTTTCCCTCTCTACAGGAAGTCAAGCTCACAACTTTAACATTCACTGCTTTATGTAAATGAACACATGGAAAATACACTTTATCTGTGGCATGCACAAATGGATACTTAATTTTCTTAGGAGACTGAAAATGTAGTTACTTTAATCTTGAGTATAGTAATGCCAAAATGTTAAGGATTAAATAAAATGTAGAGGATCGTTTTTAGCATAGCTAATTATTACATTAGGAGGAAACAGGAAAAGAGCATTTAAATATGTCTACAGTTAAGTGTCATTATTAAATAATCACTTTAAAGACAATGATTTTGTTTAATCCTTGCCAGACTTAGAAGTAGGTGTTTGTAGCTCAGTATGCTGACAAAACGGGTAAGGATGAACTAAGCATTGCCAGTCTGTATACCAGTGCTAAGAGAAAATTTGAACTTACAACTATGAGCTAGCTTGCTTATCCTAATGTAAAATTAGGACTTGATCCGTATACAGTTCTTTCTCATTCCTAAATTTCTTCTCTCAACGTGGACTAAAACAAACAAATGCAGCTTCTCTACATTTTACCAGTAAATTACCTTTCTATTAATCTCCTTGTACTTTTCCGCTTGTAAAGAAACGCATTCCAGCTCCGCAACACTAACGTCTTTCTACTTTCTAATTTCACTGACTTTTTCTGGCCTTGTTCACTCTCTGCCTCTATTTTCCATGAATGTCTTGGTCTTACCCATACTTAATTATAGACACACCCCAACTTCTGTACTTGCAGATATGTGTTTCCTATCCCTCACCAAGTACACAGAAAAATGAAATGGATTTTCAACTAACATTTCTTAATCAAGCCCAAATGAGTCAAATAAAATGAATGGGCATTATCACAAGGACCTTTTTAACCCTGAAGCTCCTTGTGCCCTCCTAATGGTGCCATTATTTTTTTGATGAATTTATTGTCCCAAACCCATCTATATTCAGCCTTACTCTCTGTTGACCCCTTTTGCCTGTCTCATAAATATGGGCAGGACCCTGTATTGAAAGTATACAATTCCTCCTAATCTATTTTTTATTCCTTTTAACATAATTCATATATTTAAGACCAGCTATGATTATAATGTTACTATCTTCCATCACTCTACTAAACCTTGGGATAATATATTTAGTTAAATATATGGAAATTTTAACAGGAGCGTCCTTAGGCTATTTAATTTATTATAGTCCAAATATAATTTTACAGAATGTCTTGTTGCTATTGTGTAAATTTTCCATATATTTCCAATATAAAAAACATGGTCTCATAATAATCATCATTTGTGTCACCATCTTATATTTTTTGCTCTTAACTGTCACTCTCTTAAGGTTGATTCTCTCTCTCTCTCTTTTTGTCACTACTTGAAAAACTCTTTTCTTCAACCTCACCATATGGTTTAGAAAATAATTCAGATCATTCTCTGAGAAGATGTCTTGGATAATATAGAACAAAACCCCAAGTTCTGTCATACTTGAGACTGATATTTTTAACTCCTCTCCTCATAGTCCAAAGCTCAATTTACCAGTGAAATTTGCAAGTTTTATTAGTTATGTTTCTCATTGCTGGAACAAAGTATCTTGCAAAAGCAACCTTAGGAAAGAAGGGTGCTTTAAGGCTCTCAGGTTGAGGGTGTGTCGAGACAAAGTATGGGAGTAGGAGTGGGAAGCAGCTGGCTACAATGTACTGTTCGTTAAGAAGCAGAAGGCAATTAATGTTTCTTCTCTCTTTTCCCCATTATCTTCAGTCTAGGATCACAGCTCATAGAATGTTACCATCTACATTTCTTGTTGTTCACCTCTCTGGTTTACTGTATCCTAGAAATAGTCTCATAGGCATGGACAGAGGTTTGTCTCCCAGCTGATTCTTAGATCCTGTCAAGTTGATAATCATTGTTAACTTTCACTACATCATTTTTAGATGCTGTCTATGGTTGCTACAACAAATTACTACCAAAGTTAGTCCCTTTAAACACCCTCTGTTTTTGGTGGAGAAATTTCCCTGAAATGGGGTCTGATATAACCAAGAAAGACAGTGAACTACTCATGATCTTCCAGTCCCCACCTCTCTCTCTCTCTCTCTCTTTCTCTCTCTCTCTCTCTCTCTCTCTCTCTCTCTCTCTCTCTCTCTCTCTCTCTCTCTCTCTCTCTCTCTCTCTCTCTCTTTGGTTTTTCGAGACAGGGTTTCTCTGTGTAGCTTTTCGCCTTTCCTGGAACTCGATAGGTAGCCCAGGCTGGCCTCGAACTCACAAAGATCTGCCTGCCTCTGCCTCCTGAGTGCTGGGATTAAAGGCGTGCGCCACCACCGCCCGGCTATAGTCCCCACCTCTCAAGTACTGGGATTATTGCAGGGAAACACTTTTATTTTTACAGTTCTACAGTTCAGGAGTCCAAAATAAGTCTTGACAGTTTTAGATCAGAATGATGGCATACCTGTATTTCTTCTGGAAAAGATGAAGGGGAAACTGTTTCCCTATCTTTTCTAGTTTTTAAGGCCCTGAGTAATCTTTGGCACATGGTCATTCCAAAATCTGTCTTTGGGTTCTATAATCATATTTTCTTCTTCTGATTCTGTTTCTACAATCCTTTTTCTTAGAGAGTCTGTAGTTTCTTCAGATATGCCTGAATGATCATCTTCCACCTTAAAATGCTAAAATTAACTATACCTCTATATTTCCTTTACTATGTAAGGTAAATTAGTAACGCCTTTGAGTGTGTACAGGTTTTTTTGGGAGGGTGGGAGGAAATTATTCAACTTACTAGATCAATAGTTTTGCTTATTTTTTATCCTAAGCTACAAACTCCCTTTCCCTGAGAGTGTCTCTCCTCATCCTTCATAAAATTTTATTACTTTTAAAGCACTTCCCTATGGCTTTACCACACCCAACTAGAAGTGAAATTAATAGGTTTTTCCATCTACTCCCTCAGTACATCATACTCACCATATGGCAATAGGACCAGTATAATTAAATAGGTAAGCATTTGTCTTCTTTATTGCCCTCTTTATTAGACATCCTTCTACTGTCCTTGGAGCAGCATCTTGTAAGTAGTTTATCCTCACTATGTGTTATCAAATGACAAATTTGAATGAGAAAAGTGAACTGCAGATAATATCAATGGCATTCATTCATTTGTTCTTTTTATTCAGTTATAATTCTTTGGTCATTGGAAATGAAAACTGAATAAAACACATATCACTAAGTCTACAAAATATAAAATAAGTCAATGAATAAGCAAATGGTATCAAATAGGATGCAAAACGAGCTGGATGGAAGAGTATGTTAATGGACAATAAGGGAGATTAACCAAAGAGAGCATATGTTATTTACTTCAAATAACAAAGCTGATGCATGGAAAATCATGGATAATAACCCAGGCTGACTTGATGCTCTTACCTATTGTGATATACTCATTTTGCCTATGATTAAATTCTGGTGTACAGGAAGCCAAGAGATGGATGTTATCCTTAACAGAGAAGAGATGAGTAAATTTACATATATTCAACCAGAAACTGAAGCCATTTAAAATTGATTCACTCATTGTCATCATTAATCTGAATTGTCAATGTGGCACACAATAGCATCATCAAAGAGGAGAAACCTTCACTGAGGACTTGGATAGGTTATGTTTATCTGTGGGCATGTCTGTAAAGGATTATCTTGATTATTAAGTAATAAAAGATGGAGGACCCCATGCTCAGACACTCCTGGGATGTATTTTTTAAAGCTCTCTAAGTATAAATGTTTTAGTGAGCCAGAGAGTGAGCTAGCAAGTACCATTCCTGCTTTGTTCTCCCCTCTGGGATCCTACTTTGAGTTCTGGCTCATCTTCCATCAGTGATGGATTGTAATGCAGAAATATAAACCAAACAAATTCCATTATTTTCTCTTCCCTAAGTTGCTAAGGGTATTTTATCACAGCAGCAGAAAGGAAATAGAGCAGAAAATTGTACCAGGAATGTGGGTGTTGCCATGATGAACCTGGCCATGTTCCTTTTTATGCTTTTGGAATATTTTATTACAGGATTGTGTAAGACTTTTGAGCTTTGGGCTGTGAAAGCTATTGAATGCACAGAGATTAATGAGCTGCAGTGAAATCTTGGAAGATAATGTGGACTGTGAAGGCCTGGCTTGTGATTTTTCAGAAGGGAATAAGGACTTAATTACAAACTGGACTAGGGGCCATTTATGTGATATTTTAAGTAAGATTTTTTGTGAGCTTGTCATACTGGAGCTGAAGAATCAGCTCTGATTAACAATTGATTGGCATCATTGAGGTGAAATTTTCTGTGAATAGGAATGCGTTTACTCAGATTAGGCACACAAAAGCTGTGGTTCAAGGAAGCTATGTACACATTTTAAGTTCGAAGCTGAGCTTGGCAACATCAAAAACAGTCAGTCACATATTTTGGTTTTTGAAGGCATGAAAATTACAGGATTAAACAGGTCATAAAAAGAAGGTGATGCTTGGCATTTGTGGCAGTTTTGAAGTTCCTTCAGAGATGCCACTAGTAAAGGTGAAGCCTCAGTTTTAGCAAATGTTTCAGGATCTTGGAGATGCCAAGGAACATGAGAGGCCCACCACCAACAGCAACACATATGGAGTGGAGTCAGCTTGAGGCTTTACAAGACACATGGTCTGTGCTGTGGATAGCAAAGTTGGAGAGTCTAGCTCCTCAAGCCCTCTGGAATCCCTAAGATCATGAGTGAATCCCTGATGACAGATATTAAGCTAAATTGCTGAACTTCTTTGTTTTGCTTAAGTGTGATTGCTGTATGTTACAGTTCTTCCTTTTTTAGAATAAGAAAATATATATGACTTGCTTTTGGTTTTATAGGACCCTCACAGCTGGGAGATTTGAACCTTTAAAGTCACTGAACTTTTAAAGTTTTGGAATTTTTAAAGAGCGTGGGACATTCAGAGTTGGAATGTGTTTTATATTATACTCATATGAGATCTTGAGAACAAGAAGAAAAGGTTTAATAGTCACATATTTCTGTGTCATATTGACAAGGAGTAGAGTGTTCTGGCTAGTCTTGATTATTAATTTAATGAATCCAAGTGTCATCCAAAAGGAGAAGTCATAATTAAGGGACTGTCTATATAAAGTTTATATGAACTTTTGAGTGAGCCCATGAACAGCATTTCTTTATGATTTCTGCCTTTGGTTCCTACCTTGTCTTCCCCCAATGATGGATTGTGAATTGCAAATATAAACAAAGTTAAACACTTTCATTGTCTCATTGTTTCTAGTCTTTTTTTTTTATCATAGTAACAGAAAGGAAACTAGAACACTCAAAATCTGAGCTTTAGTATAACAATAAGAAAAAAAAGGATGTCAGTAAATATTCATATAGTAACATCATTTTCATGATTTCCGTTTTTATAGTTATAATACCACATTCATCTGTGCTCCAAAACTATAAACTATTAAATCCCATAAATCAACAATTTACAAGTTCCAAATTGCATGCTATTCTGAGTGGTTGACGAAATTTCATGCTGTCGCCCGGCGGTGGTGGCGCATGCCTTTAATCCCAGTACTCAGGAGGCAGAGGCAGGCGTATCTCTGTGAGTTTGAGGCCAGCCTGGTCTACAAAGTGAGTTCCAGGGAAGGCGCAAAACTACACAGTGAAACCCTGTCTTGAAAAACCAAAAAAAAAAAAAAAAAAAACAAAGGAAAGAAAGAAAAATTTCATGCTGTCATGTTCTACCTAACCTGAAATGTGAATAATTCCTCTGTTCATTGTATTTATGTTGTATATGCCATATGCCACTCACCTTTTAGCTATTTTATAGTCATGATTCTCATTAGATAGATTGTGTTGGAATCACACTACTTGAAAGCAAGTAACTGTTGTTTTTTACTCTTTTGGGGGTCCCACCACCCAGCTCCCATATGAATACATGGATGGAGGCTTTTTCTTACTTATGAATGCCTGGTGTTAGCTTGGCTTGTTGCTAGCCAGCTTTTCTTAAATTATCCCAGCTACCTTTTGCCTCTGGGCTTTTACCTTTTCTTACTTCTGTGTATCTTACTTTTACCCTGTGGCTGGTTGTGTAGCTGGGTGGCTGGCCCCTGGATTCCTCTTCTTTCTCTGACCCCTTTTCCCCCCAGATTTCTCCTATTTATCCTCTCTGCCTGACAGCCCCACCTATTTCTCTCTCCTGCCTCCCTATTGGCTGTTCAGCTCTTTATTAGACCATCAGGTGTTTTAGATGGGCATAGTAACACAGCATCTCAGAGTTAAACAAATATAACATAAATAAAAGTAACACACCTTAAAATAATATTCTGCAACAAGTAACCTTTAATTAGTAGCCTAATTCTATGCAACAATGTTTGTAGCATTCAACTCACTTTATTTCATCATTTGGCAAGGTGTCATCCAATCATCACAACAGGTGTGAGTACAATTCAACTAAGTATTGAGATAGAGAAGATATAAAACATGTCATAGCATATATTATGATTTTTATCAACATGCTGTTGCATCTAATTTATAAATTGCAATCAATTGTGGGTAAATATGGCAGCAAAACAAAGTATACACAGGTCTTTGTACTATTTATGCTTTTAAGCATTAAATGAAGGTCTTGGATCTTATTCCTTCCTGATAAAGGAGACTATTAGTTATACTTTCATTACTATTTCTGGGTAAGAATTTTAATTTTGCTGGCACCACAGCAAGTCATGGATATCTATACTTGGTCATATTTAATCTATCTTTTCAGTTTAAGATACAATAAAATTTCTCAAAGACATTTGTAGAGATTATTATAGATTGACTAAGACATTAAGCCTATGAAACGCATATAAATCTTTTTTTTCCTTATACACAGTTTAAAGAGATTCAATTAAGGATCATGATGTTACAAAATTGATGCTTTCTAAACCAATTTGAATTTAAGAAATAGAATTGCAAACTAGGCTGTGTGTCTCATAGAAATGAAATGGGTAAGAAAATAGTATTTTAACAAGAATAAAGTAACATAATATTTAAACTGAGAGGGCTTGCACTTTACATTTGGATCCTGGCGTTTCTTGGGCAGCACACGTTAAACTCCCATTGAGAAAGGAACTGATTCTTGCTGCTATCCTGAAGGCTGAAGATACCAACTTTTAAGATTTCTTGCAGCTCTAGTTAGTGTGGTGGCTGGGAAATGGGACTTGGATTCTAAGAATGCATGACTTAGTCTTGCAATGAAATGTGGCATTTACTTGGATATGCCTGATGAATTGGCTCTTTGGAAGAGCTGTATTTATCTATTTACATGAACTCTAGGTCTTCGCTTTAAAAAAATGCCATCATCATGTAAATGCATTGAAGTGTTAAAACAGCTTATTCTTGGTGCTATATTTTAGTTTTCTGATATAATGATTATGATGCACCAAGGGAATGGATTTTGATTTTGATTTATAAGGTGGAGTATATTTTAGCAGACTTTTGTTAATGTAATTGAATTAATTATTTAAAAATTATTCAGATACTTGAGGCGGTGAGAGAGCAAAAAAAGTAACTGTCAAACTGCAATTTCAGCTTTCTCATATTTAATAAACCCATAGTGATAGACAGATGGCTATGAGCAGTCTTCAAATGTCTTGCAAAGAAATTTGTGCTGTCATGGGCCTACAATATATGTGAACTGTGTTCTGACTTGCTACTTTTCAAATTCAGTCCTGAAGTGCTCAACTCTACTATTTTCATCTTGTAATAAAAAGGAAAAGGAACAGTAAATTGGTGTGTTCCAAAGACTTCTAGGAGAATGAACAGATGTTGGTCCAAGAGCACAAACTTGCCCCTGTAATTGGATAAATTTTAGGTATCTGATATACAGCTATAAAAGGCAACTATATCAGGAGATAGATGTGTTAACTTACTTGATGGTGATAACCATTTCATAATTTATGTGCGTACCGAAGTAACATATTATATGCCATAAGTATACACAATCTGTCAATTTTCTCTTTGTAAAATTAGAAAAGGGATGACATCTTGGGAGAAGTAAATGTATATTCATTAATTTAAAAGGAAATATTTTGCCTTTTGTAAATTCAAACAGTATGCTAATGTCTTAGTAACCTGAACAAACCTTTATAATAGATAACATAATCTTTGTATCTTTTATTGACACTGTACTTTCTATCAATCAATATAGGCAAATGCCTTACATTTTTTTCCTGAAGTATGTTTTTCAGGTTTTTACAAGATGGTTATAATATCACAGATCTTTAGAGATATACAATTGATACAATTTTGTTTGTAAAGAAAATCACCGAATAGACCACAGTGTGTTGCTGCAGCAGACATTTTAAAATGTTGGTTTCAGTAATGTTTATTAAAATAAATTGCAAGCAAAATGAGTAGATTGTTTTCGATATTTAAAGCAAAGTGGGATCTCCACGTTTAGAGAAATTCTAAACCTTGAGTGAACATATGATCTGAAATCATCCTGAAAAGCATATGGAAACATAATTTGGACATTACTGATTTTGATTTAACTTACAAAGTACAATTTGTTGAAAAATGTAATGCAGATCCTGTTTATGGCATTCTTTCCTTATGAGTAATTCATTGCTTCAAATATATATGACAAAAAGGTGCATAAGAGTACATAAAGGTACTTTAGTTCCTACCTAAAATGCCACCACTAGGAAGGCTAAAGCTAGAGGGTGTCATGAGGTCAAGGTTCGTCAAAAATATGTGGCACAATTCTATCTATCCAGAAACAGATGCACACAAAATACTTATATTGCATTACTAAATCTTTTAAATTATGTTTTCCTTCTTATCTTTCCTTTAAGGAACGGCCTTTAAGAGCTGGAAGATGAAAGCTCCGATTCCGCATTTGATTCTCTTATATGCTACTTTCACTCAGAGTCTGAAGGTTGTGACCAAAAGAGGTTCTGGTAAGAAGTGCCTCTTTTAGTTTTCATTATTTTTATCATGGAAAGTGACTGCAACCTGTACACATGTGTTATTTGTGAGAGGTTGAGAAGTATTAGGAATCCATTTTATGTAAGTATTGTTGGTATACAGGGAAAGAGTGAAGAATATTAATAGGCAATTGTAAAAGTGCTAGTATATGAAAATTAATGTGGCTTATCTTGTATATTACCATGAATTTGAAACTTAAATAGGTCCTATAACAAAAGTTTGCATTTAGATTCCATTAAACAATGTGATTTTTTTAATGTTCTCTTACAGAGCATCATTGTTTTATGGAACATTACTGTGGATTATTTCACCTTACTTCTTAATAGTATTATTTCCTTATTAACTATGTCGATAGTGAATTCTTTTAAGGCTTGTACTTCAGCTGTTTTGCTGAATTACTTAGAAGGATTTAAAGTAAAAATAGTGTCATTTAAGAAAATGATGTGGCATTTACCCTAATGTTTTTTTTTTTTCAAAAAAAAGAGTATAATGGCAATGAAATGTGATGGTGATCCAATTATTGTTGAAACCCAGACTGTTTACCTGTTATTAGGCACCATTAGTGTCCAGTTGTCTCTTCATAATTGGAGTTAAGGAATCATATAACGCCCAATTGAATACATATTGAGGTGAAGTTCTGTCTAGTAAGCTATTGGTATGATTTATCATTGCCATTTTCCAACTTCACATGGGATTATTTTAGTTCAGAAGGAATAGCTTTTAGGCATAAAGGAAGAATAGAGGAATTGAGTTGAAATGCTCCAACTAGAGTGTGTTCTTTCTGAGGTCTCAAGAGACAAAAACAAAGATTGAGGTGAGTCTCAAAAGGTTGCAGTGTTGTGCCACCATGATTTGGATAGTATAGCATCTGCCTTGTGTTGATGAGAAAGTGGAAACTGCCCCATGTAGAGGAAGTGAACAGCATTTCTGCTTTCAGGAACCCCCTTCTGTAGATAAAGTTTGGGGAGCAATTGGGAAAGGATTTATGTGTGGGTTCACTGCAAAGTTGTTTTACTGAGCCTATTAGTGACCCTAGAACATTTTGATGATGCTACTTTTCAATGTCATTGCTGTGATTGTGGGAAATGTAGAAAAATAGTGTTTGTAGTTTTGCACTTTATTTTATTTATTTTTTTTGTGGACATGTTTAAATGCAAGAAAATAATAAGCTGAGATTGATTGTTGATTAAATCTTAAAAGCTTCATTTTCCTTGTTATTATAGCTCATTACATAAAATATGCTTTTTCAGTTCTTTCTGCATATGTCAGTTGTATGATTTATTGAAATGCAAATGTGACCTTTTCTCATCAGAAAATAGTGGTGACAGGTCTATTCTATATAAGTTCTGCTTACCAGCAAGAATTTCTTTGTTTTTTAATCTATGTTTGAGAAATATGGAGCAGAACTAGAAATGTGGGAAAACTAGACAATTCATATCTCTTGCTCTAGACACAGAGAAATCTTAATGACTTGTTTCAAACGTAAACTTCATTTTAATGACATGAACCTAAAATAGGAGAGTATTATTAAGACGATATCCTTAATTAGGCTGGAATTCTAATATTTCACACTCTTCAGTTTATTAATACAGTTGTCACATACCTACTTCTCACCTCTCAAACCAAATGTATCTTTATATAATTATACAAAACAAGCAAGAAGGTAAGTGAAACATTTGCCTTGCTAATTCTCATCTATAATTTATTTTGTGACTGCCTCCCAATGTGTGTTGTGTTTACATTATGTGAATGTTAGTCTGTTCAGGTGGTTTTTGAGTAATAATTGTAAAACTTGAGATTCAATTTTTTTTTCATATACTTTCATAGCACTAACTCATTTAACTATGTTTGTTACCATGTTTGCCCTCTTTGAGAGAAATATATATATGTCTTACTGAATAGAAACATCACCAATCCCCATAGATCAAGAAGAGGAGTGCCCTTAGCATCTTTACCTTAAAATATAAATGGTTCAATCTTCATACCCATCCCAACTGATAAAACCAGTGGCACCAAGGCCCGAGAATCAGAATCAACTTTTGATGTTTGATCTTTCATATTAATTAAGATGGCTATTATTTTCTATTATTCTTATTATTTATTTTGTTTTGATTTTATGAATCTTTACAAGGTTCAATAAACAAAATTCAAGATCCAATGATTTTCAAGTGTGTTATACTAGAATATTATTTTTAATTCACTGTGAGTACAAGAAAAAGAAGTAGATACTTTGATAATTAACAACATACAAAACACGACTAAAATACACAATGTAATGTTGAGATTTATGGCATGTTAATTGTGTGTAGTGTTTACTTCAGACTAACATGTGTGGTCGTTCCATAAAAATTTGGAATGAAATATTTATTTCTCATTAGCAAAACTAATTGGAAAGCAATAGGAGCTCGTAGAGAAACAGAGGTGCATTATTTTTATCACCTTGGCTTACACCCCTACTGCTATGCATTTAAGAAACAAATTAAAACTAATAGGGTTATAGCTTTCTGAATTGAAATATTCAAAATACAAATTTGTGTTTCATTTTAAGTAACCATTTCTGATACATGTATGCTATGATAAATAAGGATTGAATCTGGTCTCTCAAATAATGGTTGAAGGTTGTGCATATGTGGAGAATCAAGAATTTTTCTGGGAGCAAATATTCAGCTGTTACTATACAATAGATTGTTTTTCTGAAACAATTTTACATGTAAAAATCTATGCAATACTTGAAGGGACAGACTACTGCTACGGGTAAATGTGTGAAATGTCACAACAATTTAGTAAGTAAGCATCTGAGTTAATGTCAATTGTTGAATTTTTTTTTTTACAAAAGCATATAAAGCAATTGTTTGCTTTAAGATTCTTTGTGTCCAAACCAAATTATACAGTGTAGCTTAATGTTCCTGTTTGACTTTCCCTTGCCTTTTTCTACTTCAATCACCACATTTCCTCTTCTTCTCTATTCTTCACTTCCATATTTTAGTCTTCTCTTCTACTCTTCTATACCTTCCTGGGATCCTGTCCCCTCCTTTCTATGTCCCATCTTCTCTAGCTCCATGCCTCTTGCCCTTCTTTGTTTTATTCTTGGGTAGTTTGTCAGTAAAAATAACTCAGGTTAATATTGTTACTGCTTCTTTGTAGAACTGATTTGATCAGTTTTGTGCATGCTAGCCAAGTGATCTATCACAGAAACACATCGCACATCTTCATCATTAAAATTTGTGATCCTGAATAGTGCTAAGATTATAGGTCTAGGCAGAGCCAGGCGGTTCTCTGTGAGTTCGAGGCCAGCCTGGGCTACCAAGTGAGCTCCAGGAAAGGTGCAAAGCTACGCAGAGAAACGCTGTCTCGAAAAAACCAAAAAAAAAAAAAAAAAAAAAAAAAAGATTATAGGTCTACACCAACACATACAAGTACTTTCTAACCTTAAGAATATTAGAATTATTTTGTTCAGAAAGGTAAAGCCCGGCATGTTCTTTTCTAATATATAAAACAGCAATAACAAATACACCATGGTTCACTGATATACCTTTTTGCTTTGTTTTTCGAGTCAGTCATATTTTGTTATTAGTTTTATTAGTTCTTGGAGAATTTCATATGATGTATTTTTGTCATATTCACTTGTTACACAACTCTTCCAAGATCCACCCTTCCTTTCTTTTCCACCTATCATTCTATACTTTTATATTTTTGAAACCCTCTAGCCATTGAAATATCTTAATAAGTGAATGATTAAGTGACTTAGTAAGTGACGAGTGGTTTTAGTAGTCAATGAAAATGATACAAGACCAGCACAGTATTACAAAGATAATAGGAAAACAAAAGAGGGGCAATTAAGGAAAACTGTAGCTGAGTGTGGTTCTAGACACTTTTAATCCCAGCACAAGCCTGATCTGCATAGTGAGTTCCAGGCCTATGGGGTCTGTACACAGAACCCGGCCAAGAAAAACAGACAGACAGATAGACAGATGTACAGAAAGAAAGGAGAGAGAGAGAGAGAGAGAGAGAGAGAGAGAGAGAGAGAGAGAGAGAGAGAGAGAGAGAGAAGAGCAAGCGTGTTTCTATTTCCTAAAAAGAGATCATTATAATGTATTGTTTGAGACTAGTGAAGGAGAAAAAAACAACTCATGATAAGCACCACCTAGAACAGGTTATATTGGGGGTTTATATGAAGACAAGGAACTTTTACAAACCATAAGTGATTTTGAAGTTTTGGAATATAGTCTTCAGTCTATTCGAAAGAAGTGACTCCAGATATTTCTGTAACGGAATTTTACTGGACTTAATGCTGTTTTAAAGTGGCAACAGTATCATCGTGCCTAGAGTTTGCTTTTGATCATATTGATCAGAAATTGCCATCTGGCAGAGTATAACTCTTGATGACAGACACATGAAAAGTTGAGCTTAGAGAAAAGTTCTCATAGTTATTAGAGCATATAGAGAGGAATAAGTGGCCATGTTACATAAATCATGAAGTTCATATTATTCTAGAGAAGATTAATGATACATAAAAATTCCCTAGAGCAGTAAGCTGTTACACAGTAAGAGTATTGCTGCAGGGAGTTGATCTTCTCTTTATTCTAAGACTTGCCAAGAGACACCTGTTTGTGTGAAGTGATTTAGAAGAAATTCTTACTGACAGCAACAGGAAGACAAGCCTCAAGAGGTTTATTAAAACTACAGAGTTTTGGCCCCAATAATTTCTAAAAGTAAACAGTGGAAAAATATCCAAAGACACAGTTTAGGTTCTAAGTTTTGTTTATATGTGAATCTTCATTTCTTTAAGTAATACACATTACACTACTAAAGAAGTGAAATTTAACAGTATAGAAAAGAAAAATCCATGTGGACTATTTATACCTCATGCCAATGTGATTTATGTATGTTCTCTTGGGCATTCCTGGAAGTCAATGAACTTAATTCTACATGTTTAAGAGATAACTTAGTCCCTCAGCATCTGCCTTTTGTTATATTACCATGTGTTTCTTTTCTGTTTGTCAAATACATCAAAAAGCATGAGGAATTTCTCTTTATTTTCCTTTGGGATAGTTTGTAAAACCAAACTTCTGAGCTTTCCTTACTTCTTAAAGTTAAAAATGCAAAATATTTATTTATTGGAAATTTTTCTTATACTTTTGTACTTTAAAAAATCAAGCTTGAAATGAGAAATATCATAAGCTCCATTATATTTGAGATAATGCCTTTAAATATAATAAGTCTGACAAATTCAGAACCCAGTACTTAACCAGAAACCCATTCGGTTTCTTTTTGTAAAAATCATCTATGGTACACCTTTGAATTTCACTGCCAACAATTTTCTCCATCAATGAATTTTATATACTTGTTATCAATTAAGGCCAATCATAGAGAAATATGCCTGTCCATGGTCAGTTTGCCTGAATAAGATAAAAGACAACATGTTTACCTCTTTCAAGATGACTCTCAGGGGATGTATTTCAAGTTAATAAATGAAACAGAATGGTACTACATGATGAGAGCAAAAAGAAAAAGAAAATATTGTCCTATATATTTAATGCTAAGGTGAAGGATTGTGATAGTACCCATAAACAGTATATGATCAATGCTTCTTTAACACATTCAATGCTTCTTTAACACATTAGCACAGTTATGATGCTTAAGATTTTAATCTTATATTTATTGACGCTAACTGTTCAAATCAGGTGGAATTTAGGAGATTATAGACAAGACTCCATATTTTCTTTTCCTTGGCCTTTTATTTTGTGGTTGCACATCATTTTCAATGTGCCTCCACTGTCGCATCTCGGTTCTCTGACTCTGACTCTCTTGCCTTGTTCCCTGGAATAAGCACTTTGGATTATTATGGGTATTCTGAGATAATCCATGATGATCCCCCTAGTAATTAAGTCATTAATTTAATCAAATTTGCTAAGTCCCCTTTTCTAGTTAATATAATATCATAGTCACAGGTTTTAGGGATAAGAATGGAAGCATATTTCCACCGACATTATTTTGCTTACCCCAACTTGTGATTTACTAATTCAGATATCTATCTTACTGAACTGGATTGGAGACTACAAAAAGGATGGTCATTCAGAGACCAGACAGAAATAGGAGAAATGGGAACAAATAAGTTGCATAGTTTTGCTAAATGGGCCAGAATGTCCCTGAGGTCCCTGCAGAGACATGTAGAATGAGAAGGAGCAGGAAATGAAGGTCAGAGGAAAGAGAAGAAAGAGGGACTGTGAAGGAGAAAAACAGCAACCAGACACTAATGATGCTTTAAAATATGGACATACTTAAGTTACATCCTGACTGCACAAAATGCTTTTAAGAACAAACATCATTACTTGTTTTAGCTTGAAAAAAAGTATCTGTCCTTTTTAAGGGGGGATAAAAGAAAAATGGACACAAAACGTCTTTCTGAATCAAAGTAACAGCAGTGAGAAGAGGGAAGACAGAAGACAGAGCAATTTTTAAAGTTAGAATCCATTGAGCTTGATGATCAATTAGATGTAGGAGGTTGGAAAGAAAGTGACAAAGAAAATCATTCTGTAATGGGAGGATTGTGATTCAATCATGCTAGAGGTCTCAGAAGCAGAGAAACTTGAATGAGTACTTATTTAAAGGGAACAATAAGACTTTTACAAAAATACAGTGGGCATAGAATGTTAAGGTATTCCATGTTCCAAAAAGGATTTTGTATTTTTATCTTGTAAGGTAAAGTTTTAGTTTAGTGTTTAATTACTTTAAATCCACTCCATAAGAAATTTAATGCCTATGACTAAGAAGACCTACATACTGTGCAGTTTTCTGTGTCTGATTAAGATGAAGCTACCTGTTGTCTATGTAACGAGGCTGCACACATCTGTGATTCCAACAGGAAATCTCCCTTTACACAGAAAAGAAGACACAACAGACTACAATATAGTTCTAGACAGCTAATTCTCCCTGTGAGAAAGACTGATGGGATTTATGAGTGACCAGTGAAGAACTCGATGAAAATCATACTGAGATTTATTGAGAGCCTGAAAAGAAATAAAAAAAAAATAATGAAATATGATTCTGAAGGAGAATTAATAGTATCAGGTGGGTATGCGGGATGGATTATGAACTAATTTAAGAAGATGTATTGATGGTGTTGCCGGTTACAGAGGGAAGGAGGACAGTTTATTCAGAGTAGGAGATGGAATAAGTTTAGTTGTGGCAATATGAGCCGTGTTAGCAGGGATATTGAACAGATGAATTTTTGACCTAGAGTTTCTGTGGCTGCTGTGACAAATAGGACAAAGGGGGTTACTTAAAACAATAGAAATCAATTGTCTCACAGTTTGGGAGATGAGACTTTTGAAATCAAGAGCCATGCTTCTAAAGAGCTGGAGACTTCATGGGAGAATCCTTCATTGGATTCCCTAGATTCTGGAGGTTTCAGTTGAACCTTGGTTTGTGGATTTCACTGTACCTTTACATGGCTTTTTCCCGATTTTTCTGATGTAAATTGTTTTAGTATCCACTTTTGATAATTCTTAATGATTACCTTGAAATTCTTTATTGCATTACCAAATGGTCTGCTGGCTCAAGGATATCATTTCAGTTATATGTGGCCATGCCTTTAAGGGGGAGAGTACATTTCTTTAGGAGTCTTTTTTTATTTTTTTTTCTTTTATTTTACAATACTATTCAGTTCTACATAACAGTCACAGATTCCCTTGTTCTCCCCCTTCCTGCCCCCCTCCCCTTCCCCCCTACCCCCTCCCCCCATTCCCACCACCTCCAGATCAAAGCCACCCCCGAGGACTGAGATCAACCTCATAGACTCAGTCCAGGCAGGTCCAGTCCCCTTCTCCCAGATTGAGCCAAGCGTCCCTGTATAAGTCCCAGGTTTCAAACAGCTATCTCATGCAGGGAGCCCAGGACCCGGTACCACTGCCTGGATGCCTCCCAAACACATCAAGCCAATCAACTGTCTCACCTATTCAGAGGGCCTGATCCAGTTGGGGGTCCCTCAGCCTTTGGTTAATAGTTCCTGTGTTTCCATTCGTTTGGCTATTTGTCCCTGTGCTTTTTCCAACCTTGGTTTCAACAATTCTCGCTCATATAAACCCTCCTCTTTCTTTCTAATTAGACTCCCAGCACTCCACCCAGGGGCCTAGCTGTGGATGTCTGCATCCAGATTCCTCAGTCCTTGGATGGGGTTTCTGGCACAACTATTAATGGGTATAGATTTTGTTTATCCTCAAATTGAGTGCATTGTGATGGAATAAGACCATCTAGAGAAAACAGAAAGGAAATGAAAAGGGTCAACTGATCTTGAAGAGGCTGTAAGACAAAGAGCAGCCTGTCATGCAAAGTAATGAAAAAAAAAAAAAGATTGAAGAAGAAAAAGGAGTTAGGACTTTTCTGGAAACCAAGAGAGGAGAAATGTTCAAAATAAGAGAGTGATTTAAATCTTGGAGTTAAGTAAGATAGTGAAAATAAGTCACTAAATCAAAATTTAGAAGAAGGTGGAGGCTGAGAGGAAAAGGAGTATGAAAGCAGTTGATGTAATGTTTGTATTTTATTTCCATTTACTGTTTTTTTTAGCATTTCATAAAGGAATACTGCATTTACATCATTTCCCATTCTCTATTCTCTTTTCAACTCTTCCCATGTCCCTGCAAATCTTAAAATCATGTACATCTGTAAACATCCCTGTTATTCATAATCAGTATATAAAATGCTACTTAGGCTTAAATGTTTATTCAATGATTTAGAACTTAGAAATTTTTTCCTGTTTGGGTTAAACAAATGTAAAACGCTTGATTGTCCATATTGATGAGAATTATGCTACTGAAAAATATGTTCTTTCCAGTCAAAATGTCTTGTACCCAGACTTAATTATGACTGACATACAATAAACCCTAAATAGGGTAATTCTATTGTGCTTGAGATCCCATTAGTTCATACAAAGAGAAGCATATTAGAAACTTGTATAGTTAATCCTCATGTTGGCCATAACTGTTGACAGTTTATTTGCACAGAAAGCTGATATTGGCATTCCAGTATTTGTCTACAATGATCACTAAAAACACCTGTGTTCACTTATTTTTCCAGAAATGGTTTCGATTGATCTGTGAATATCATGATATTTACAGCATCAGAAACAAAGATACCGGGATTTCAACCCAGATGCTATTAAGCCTTGTTTACTAGAAAAAAATCCATGAATCTTTCAAATCCTTTGTTTCTCATTCATAAAGGAGCAATTTTAAGTCGTAACACTATCAGAACAAATGATGGTTTATTATTTTGTTAATTTAACAAGTACCAATAAACATTTTCTTACAGACTCAATGCTACACAAATGACCTTTTTGTTCTGCAACCTATTTTATGTCTATACAAACTGATCAAGAGTACTGACATAGACAGGGCTTAATACTAACACAAGTAACTTGAATTCATTTCTGATTACTTTGAACTTTCTCCTTTACAGTTGGTGTTACCACCATGAACCAGAAAGTATCAGTGTCAAACAAAGTTTCAGTTAAGGAAAAACATGAATGTTGGTTAACAGTTTCACATATCAGCCACGGATTCCCCCGTCCTCCCTCCTCCCACCCCCCAGCCCTCCCCACCAAAATACACCCCCTACTCCCACCTCCTCCAAGGCAAGTTCTCCCCTGGGGAGTCAGCCTAGCCTGGCAGATTCAGCGGAGGCAGATCCAGTCCCCTCCTCCCTAGGAGCAATGTGTCTCAGCATAGGCTCCAGGCTCCAAAAAGTCAGCCCATGTACCAAGGACACATCCTGGCTCCACTGCCTGGGGGCCTCCTAAGTAGTTCAAGCTAATCAACTGTCTCACTTATCCAGAGGGCCTGGTCCAGTTCCATGGGGGTTCCTATGCCATTGGTTCACAGTTCATGCACTTCCACTAGTTTGGATATTTGTCCCTGTGCTTCCTCCAAACATGGTCTCAACAATTCTCGCTCAAACAATCCCTCCTCTCTCTGGTTAATTGGACTCCCAGAGCTCCACCTGGGGCTCGGCCATGGATCTCTGCATGCACTTCCGTCAGACACTAGATAAGAGTTCTATCATGACAGCCAGGGTGTTCAGTCATTTGATCACCAGAGCAGGTCAGCTCAGGCACTCTCTTGACCATTGCCAGTAGTCTACAGTGGAGGTATCTTTGTGGATTTCTGGAGACCTCTCTAGCACTCAGCTTCTTCCTATTCCCATGGGGTCTTCATTTATCATGGTATCTCTTTCCTTGTTCTCCCACACTGCTCCTGATCCAGCTGGGACTTCCTTCTCCCCTAAGCTCTCTTTCCCCTGACCCTTGCCCTCTATTACCCACCCCCACCCCCAGTTTTCTCATATAGATCTCATCATCAATTTCTCTGTCATTGGGCATCCCTATGTCTTTCTTAGGGTCCTCTTTCCTAGGTAGCCTCCCTGGAGTTGTGAGTTGCAGTCTGGTTATCCTTTGCCTTACATCTGGTATCCACTTATGAGTGAGTACATACCATGTTTGTCTTTCTGAGTCTGCCTTACCTCACTTTGGATGATTTTTTCTAGTTCCATCCATTTGCCTACAAACCTCATGATGTCATTGTTTTTCTCTGCTGAGTAGTACTCCATTGTGTATAGTTACCACATGTTGTTTATCCATTCTTCATTTGAAGGGCATCTAGGTTGTTTAGTGTTTAAAAATACATGTTGCAACACTAAATTCATTTTTCTTGATAAGCATACTGTTGGTGCAGGCCTTTAATCTCAGCTCTGGGGAGGCAGAGGCAAGTGGATCCTTGTGGGTTCAAGGACAACCTTGTACAAATAGTGAGTTTCAGGCCAGTGAGACCCTGTGTCAAAAAATTTCCTTGCAGGTTGTACTGTATCTAGGTAAAAGTGACTTTGACATTTCACAATAATAAACTCTGTTTTAATTCTTAAAGAAAAAACTTATTCAAGACAAATTTTCTTCAGTAGATTTATGATGTTTTATGATGCCTGTGCATTGGAAGCATTGCTAAAGATAAAGATAATCGTTAACATTTCCAAGCTTTAACATCTCTGGGGGATATATATGGATTTTTTTTTTAAAATGCCATCAATGAGTCTCTTCTCTAAGTGTTCTTCACATTCGTTGTTATCTGTATTTTAATAATCACATTATAATATTTTCTATTTAGGTTTGTTACATTGATTTACTTTGATCTCAAATGCACATTCCAGTTACTTCATGTTCCATGTATAATGTACATATTATGTGTGTGGATGGTAATGGAAAATTAGATTTATATATGCCAAGAAAATTTTTCCATATAGTAATGAACTGCTTATTTTTCCCTTGGAATGTATTTCATATTAGAAAGAAAGTCTACTAAGATTATTCCAGTTTTTCTCCTAAATGTATGCTGTAAAATAACTGGACTCTCCAATGCCATCTTGTGGCTCTTTGACACTGATAAAGATGCAGCAATAAACATAAAAATACAAAAAGCAAATAAATGTGGGAGCACTTTTTCAACAAATTATTGCTCAGAAATTGATTCATTTTCTCCAATTTCTTTAGTTTTTACTACATGTTTCATGTTGTAGCTTATTAAAACTTTACTAGGAGTTTTTAAGGAGACATCAAAGTTCTACAGTTTCATAACATTATTTTCATGTTATTTTTTTGAAATTAAGATATAATTACATATTAAGGTACACTAATTTGTAACCCTCTACCGTCAAATGTAAAATTATGGTCAAGTACATTTGTGTTATAGAGTATAAAGTGTCTCTTTTATTCAAAGCTTGCCATTTCATTTTTTTTTTTTTTTTTGTTTTTCGAGACAGGTTTCTCTGTGTAGCTTTGCGCCTTTCCTGGAGCTCACTTGGTAGACCATGCTGGCCTCGAACTCACAGAGATCCGCCTGGCTCTGCCTCCCAAGTGCTGGGATTAAAGGCGTGCGCCACCACTGCCCAGCCTCATATTTTTATTTGATGATTTTTTTTAAAACAACAAAGTTTCCTACCTATGTAGCCTAAACTGCCTTGAAAGCTGCTATTCCTCCTTCTGAGCTAGACTTGCAGACTTGTAAAACGCACAAATTGTAACTTTAATAGCAATAGTTCAAGTATGACAATTAGATGAACATTAAGTAATTTTTTATTGATAATATTACTAAGAAATATTGGTAGATTTATGAAAATGAAAATTTTTTCTGGATAATTCTGCCATTCCTGACTTATATTTTCCCGCTTTTCACTAGACTGTGTTTGCAATAAGACATGAGACCATCTGAGAACAGTAAAGGCAAATGCAAAGATCTATTCATTAGGCCAAATTACCTTGTTGAATATTGTTATCTTCATAAACTCACAAAGGAATACTAAAGAGAAATTCTTGGATAGTGATATATTAAGTAAAAAACTTCTAGTCAGGTGTAGTGGAAGACACTTTTAATGTCAACACACCAGAGGCTAAGTCCAAAGGACAGCTTCAAGGTGGAGGCCACTGTTGCCTACACTGTGATTTTGAGTCTAGCCTGGACTACCTTGTCAGAGGTGGGCAGTGGAGGAAGTAATTGTAAATATTCTTTTAGATAAATGCCACATAATGTACACAAACAAATATATGCACACACAGATCTATAAACAAACAGAATAACAAAATTTCTAAACTTAAAAGGTTTCTGTTTCCAAATATTGAACACACATATAATGAGTAGGAATATGTTTGTTTTTAAACCATTTAAGTTTTCATGTGTTGAGGCAATTTTCAAATGAAAAGAAAAACAACCCACTTGATTTTGTACACAAGCATGAGTGTTTATTGAAGACAAAGTATTAAGTGCTTGATAACATTGACTGACATCAACTATTCCTGGATATATTATAAGATTAGGGTTTCATTTTCTTCTTCTCTTTTTTCTTCCTCTTCCTCTTCTTGTCCTTCTCCTTCACTTTCTCCTTCTTCACTCACTCTTTTGTTTAATCACTTCATTCTTACTCTACCATACTCATGAGTCATATTACAAAAGTTATTGATATAATTTTCTCATAACTGTAGTGATTGTTTTGATTTGACACATATGGAAAACTTATTTTTGTAACAACACACTTTTCACATTAAAAAAATCTCTTCTTTCATAACTTTGGAAGCAGTGATGCTATAGACATTATTGTTTCCTCTTTTTTTTTTTTTTTTCCGAGACAGGGTTTCTCTGTGTAGTTTTGCGCCTTTCCTGGGACTCACTTGGTAGCCCAGGCTGGCTTCGAACTCACAGAGATACGCCTGGCTCTGCCTCCCGAGTCCTGGGATTAAAGGCCTGCGCCACCACCGCCCGGCCGACATTATTGTTTCTTATTCATCAGTCAGTTCTGGTCTCTTTTTATATTCAGCAAATTTTTTGTACAAAACAACTGTAAATAAGCAACTGTACTAAATTCTCCAAGGATTAGAAATATAAACATACATAATCTCTGCTATTAAAGATCTTACAAAGAATAAGTGATACTGGATTCACATATGTAATTTTCTATTGCTGGGCAAGTTATCACAAATTTAGTGGCTTAAAGTAACACACAATTACTGTTTTCCACTTATGGAGGTCAAAATTCTTAAAATTCAGGTGTCAGCATGGTCATAGTCCTTCAGGATGACCTGGAAAGAATATTTATTTCTCAATCATTTCCAGCTACTAAGAACCAGTTCCATGACATGCTTTATGAATCCAGTCTTTATCCTCTCTCTGACTCTGCTTCCACTATTCCAGTCTTCTCTGACTCTTGTCCTCCTGTGATTATAATGGATCCACCAGGTTTATAAATACTACTCTCATCCAAAAACTTTAATTTCATCATATCTTTAAAATTTTTATATTTATGTGGATGTTTGTGTTTTGTGTATGGATATGTGCATGTGAGTACAGAGCCCAGAAGCATCTCATCCTTCAGGAAATGAAGTTGCAGGTGTTTGTAAGCTACCTGGCATGAGTACATGAAACTGGTCTTGGGTCATCTACTAGAGCAGTACACACACTTAACCGTAGAGCCATGCATGTCTCCAGACCCCTAATCATATATTAAGCACCACCTTTTCAATGCATTCCATTATATTCACTGGAAATAGGAATCACATCATTGGCATATGTCATGGTCATTACTATGTCTATCATTATTCTTTCTGGCTATAAGAGCTTTAGGTTTTACCTCTAAGAGTTTAATAATGCTTAAATACAGAGACATTTGTGAAAAGCAGGGGTGAAGGAAGGAGTGAGAAGAAAGCATGGTAAAAGATCTGAGTCAGACAATTAAGGGCTTTGTATGGCATGATAAGCAATGTTAACAAGGAACTGGGAAGCACTGAAGAAATTCAACACTTAACAGGAGTATCCTGACCAGACACAATGGAAAGGACTCGAGTAGTCCAGGCAAGAAAGTCTTGAATTTGGACAATGGTACTAAGAATAGGAAAAGGACAGAAAAGGACATTGGTTGCTAGTAATAACTGGAATCAATTAAAATTAGTGATTGTACAGCTGAAAAAGCAAAGTGAGGTTAACTTTATCTGTTCTTACTGAATTAAAAAATCTGTTAAGCATTAACAGGTAGCATTTCTAATCTGTATTCTTTCTTATCAAATACATATGTAGGTTTTCAAAATAATGCATCTTTTTTTATTTTACATTCAGACTGAATAAAACTGACAGCTTTAGATCCAAATCCTTCACTTGTAGCTGATATCTTCAACAGAGCACATCCCTAAGGTCAATTTCTCCTCAGAGATCTTTCAAATATATTTTGGCTTTGTAGTTAGAGTGTAGGATTGTATCAATGAATCTTCTCCTGGAAATTTATGTGAAATATTTCAAGCTAACACAGGGAAAGACTTTTTTCAAGGCTCCAGGCTTCATTTAAATTATACCACTAAGTATGATAGGCACATATCTGTATGTACACTCCTTCACATAGGTATATAAACAAGTTAATTAAACATTCATGAAACACACTTTTATCAATGGGCTGCTCTATTCCAGGTATAAAACTTTAAAGACAGTTGGGATATGTGAGTGCTGTGTTTTTAAATTTTTTTATTATGTTACTAAATAGTCTCAGCTCATTGAATGTAAAATATACAAGTTTATGGATGCATCTCAGAATCACTGCACTTAAAGAAGTTATTGCATAATTAATGCATTATACATATTTTATTTGGCTGTTGAATTTAAAAATATCATCACAGCACTCTGAATTTTCCTGTGGTTATTTATGTGCTTGTCATAACTCTTCTCAAATACAAGGAGTTCCTTGAGGAATGAACTCTGTATACTTCAACTTCATTCCCACTTACAAGCTCTCACTCACCCAGTGTCTTACACAGAGCATTGCAAGACCAATCGTTACACAAGCAATGAACAGTTTTATAAGAGTTTGTATTTCCTTGGAAAGGGGGAAGTAAATTTTTACCTTTAGCTGTTGGAATGATATGACCACTCCTGATTATTGACTCTAATCTCCTGCTGGGTTTATAATGGCTAAAGACTGGCAAATGGATCTTGAGATGAAATTTCTTCTGTTCATCTAAAGGGTACTTTAGTAGTCAACACATTTCATTATTTATAGGAATTTTGCAGAGTTTTCCTCCTTACCCGTTGGAGGTTTGGGCACATGGGTGACCATGGCGGCCCCTTTGTGATGGAACCCTAGGTTCCATAAAGGAATCCTGAGTGGAATGGTGCCTGGGAGGAGTACAGTATGAGCCAGAGCAGCTGCTCAATGCCTATAGTTCCCCCAAGACAGATCACAGCAAACCTCAGGAACAGTGCTGAATTGAAGTGGCCCACAGCATTGAGGGTGTTTTATTGTAATTCAGAACATGAATTAGTTCAATTTGGCAACTGGCACATTCATTCTGCCGCTCTGTAACTGACATGCCACTCTGCAATGAACAGTGGTGACTTACTGTTTGTTTCAAAGGAATGTTTTCACTTTGTTTGGGAGACATGCTTGGTTTGTTTTGTTCAATTTTTAATGATACATGATTTTATTTTAAATTTCTTTGGAAACTGCTTTGTATCCTAGGGTTTCCGGCTTTCTATGGATTGAGAGGAGGTTATTACCTTCTAAGTTTTCAATTAGGAAAACAAAGGAAGTTTGGTAGCTCCACTGGGATCTTGTAAGCCCTCTCAAAACATGTTTTGAATGAGACAATTTTTTGTGCAACTAGCTCTAATTGTCTGAAATGAGACAATCTACAGAAGCTAATCGAAGGGAGTCTCATTGTGCCGCATGGATGGAGTGGTCCAACTTTGATTTGCTCCTCCAAGTTGTCTACTGTTAGCTGGTTTGCTTGCTATTGTTTCACTTGGTTCATCCTTCCATTCAGCTACTAGTATTTTTTAAAAAAGCAATGCTTTCTATTTTATGAATAATTTTACATGACAAACTTTTAAAAGATCAAGTTTATGTTCACACACCCTTCAAAAACACTGTGTGCTATGACTTCTAAATCTTCAACCATTCCTTATATAATATAAAACTTATAAATTACTGATGTCTTTATTTTCCCTTGCACTTTACCATGATGGCATTCAAATCTGTTTTGAAATTAATGTTCTTTTGTTCTGAGATACAGCTGGAACAAACAGAATAGTATTTATTTATCTCATTTTATTTCTTATAACCATATCGTGAATGATAACACTGTTGACATATTCTGAATGAGATAATAACATATGCTCCACTAAAATGATGCCTGACATAGAAACTAGCATGCAATGAATTTCATTTATGCAGCTATTTTAATTTTGATTAAATTTTTTGGTTTTCATTTTATGTCTTTTTTATGCTTCCCAAATCTGTTTCTGCATGACTTAAAAAATTAAACTTTGAAACTTAGAATTTTATTATGCAGACCTCATATTATCCCTAGTTGATCAAGCCAGACAGTATAATTAAGGAAAAAAATTCTTTGTGTCTGTCATTCATTTTATTACTCATTCTAAATTTGAATTTTACTCTGTGATCTTTAGGCAATCAGCAAAAATAATCATATTTTAGATATGACACCTTTTGGATTTTACTGTAAGATTTTAAAAAAAAAGCTCCCTAGTGTTTGATTACTCTACAAAACTTATTGTGAGATTAGGCCCTTGGGGGCATGTGAGTTCTTTTTCAGATGGAAGGGAAGAGAGAAATCCCAAGAATCAGGCAGCAAGAAACACAGTACAGGAAACTTGCTGAACAGTGGGGATAGCGATTTGTGTCTCTCGCTTCTTTTTTGAAAAACTATATGCTTTGTTGTTGTACACTTCAGTTCACTTCACAATGGATTGAGGCAGAAAACATGAGAAAAATTATGTATGTCTTACATAATGTCTGTTATGTATTGTGAAGAAACTCTGTGATAAAAGTCAAGAGTAGAAATGTTAATGTTAAATCCACATCTTTATTTAAGAAAAATTATCTCAATGCTGTTTGAGAAATTCTAAATGGGACCAATTAGTTTGTGAAACTACATGGTTATGTAATACCATCTACAAATTAAAGTCCAATGAAAAATGATCAAAATGTAAATTTGGGTATATGATTAAACTTAACTTAAATGGCTGTATGACTGGTAATTGCAAAGATATAAAATGAAGGTAATCTACTGCTATAAAAATAAGTGAGAAACCATTTTCCTGTGTTTAATATAAATGGAAGTTTTCCATTTTCTCAAGATAATTTGTAAATTATTTATAGGGTTTGTATGATTGTGTAGTTATAAATTTATATAATGCAATATTTAAGTTCCATAGATATTAAGACACATATTTTAATACAAAATTAAATATTTCAGAAACCCAAATAAAATATTTGTTTTTGATATGTAAAATAAAAATTTTTACTTTTAATTTTAGTTTATAATCCCAAACTAAAACCTTTTGCAATTACTGTTTGTGGAAGGCATTAAGTGAGTATTTCTACATATTACTGGTTTTGTTCAGCATTTTGATTCTATGTACTTCTCTTTTTACCTCAATTATTCCCAAAAGCTATTATAGAGATAGTACTTTTGGAGAAATATCTTATTTGAAGGAAATGTTTTGAGGCATGCAAATAAAAGAGTAAGCCCAATTTCTATCAAGTTTTACAAATGATTCTTCGGGTCTTGTAGTTATTTATTCTAATAGTGGTGGTGCAGATACACACTTGTGTGTTTACATATAAGTATGTGCACATGTGTGTAGGTAATTAATGCTGAAGTTACTTATGGTTGTGAGTTACCTGCCTTGGATATGGGGACCTGAGCTCAGCTCTTCTGCATGAGCAGTACATGTTCTTAACTGTTGAATCATCTCTTTAGCTCTGTGATTCACATTTTTCTAATATTGTAAAGGTTGTTGAGTTAAGAGGCTATCTAAGATTGCTATGGCTGTGGAGTTAGAGGCTATCTAATTCATCCTAGAGTCAGATAGCTATTAGTAGGTCTCAAGTGGAAAGTAGAAGATAGCAAGCAAAACACTAGTTGGACACAATTAAAATAGAAACAAATAGGACTTGATGACAAATAGAACATGAGGCTTATATGAGATATATGTAAAGAATATTGTTACTACTATATTTTGGGAGCAAGTGGTTTGATGATGGGCTATTTACTAAGATAGAGGAATTTGAAAAGTAGTTTCTGTTTTAGATACATTTACTTTGAGTTTTTCAAATAGCCTTCAACTAGGTCCAGTGGGCTAGTCAGTATTGGACATCTAATGAAGAGACTATTGGCATGAAATTTGTACTTATTCACTTTGCCTGGAATTATCAATCAAGCTAAGTAGAAACAGACATAAAAGATAGATTGTATAGGAAACAAGCATGGGACACTCAAAATTTTGGTCGATAACTAATAACTCAGATGCCAGAATACTGAGATGGAAGATTCAGTGTGATATTTTGTGTTAGCTCAAAACGTCTGAAGTAAATGAAATAAAGTATACTGAACAGAATTGAGAAAGAGTAAGATGAAGATAGGTAACTGCTTGTTGAAGTTGGACCACCATCCAGCAATCAAGGATGAAAAGAAATGAATGAGTATGACAGAAAAGTATAAAAATAATCACTAGTGAGTGATGAGAGGATCCATCCTGGAATTTTCTTTCTCAAATTAGTATTGAAATACAGCCAATTTAAATTTTCTATACTGGTAGTAGCATGCTTGTATATGCTAGGATATGCCATTAGCTATCTAGAAATATAGGACAAATGGGAAAAGTATAGAGAACAGAAGCATAGAAATTAAACTGTTTTAGAAAGTACAATAATCTATTTCATGCCAAACTGTTTGAAATACATTTCACAACCCATATTCATCATGCCCACTGTCTTATTAGGTCTATTATGTAATGAGCTGTGTTAATTATTTTTGCCACCTGCATCTAATGAGATTAGATGTGAAATTTCTAATAGGTACAGATGGTCATTTTGAAAACAAACAAACAAAAAAGAATATTTTTCCTGTTGGTCAAATTTCTTGTTAGAAATGTTTAGAATATAAAATTAATCATCTCTCTTTTTGAGAATATACAATAAGTACAAGACAAGTGATGGCTACCTTGAGTCCAAATATATATGTTTTATTTAGATCTAGATCTTACATAATAACCTATCAGATATGCCATGTGAATACACTGTGATTCATTACTATTTTTGATTGAGATCTGATATAGCTGAATTATTCCAAGTTAAATAATTTGATAACCCTTTTCAGTTTAATTCAATGAGTTCTATGAAAACATAGAATTTTTTATGTTTTTAATCTCAAAGTGCATGTAAAATAAGACAAAAGTGTCTAATACATGTATGAATGATAAAGACCTCTGTGTGCTATATGAAAGCTCACATAAAAGGTGTGGTCTATCATGATTAGTAATGTGCACCTTTGACAAGTTTCAAATTATGAATTTTCTTGTTAAGGAACAAAAAATATATTATAAGAATGATAGCCGGGCGGTGGTGGCGCACGCCTTTAATCCCAGCACTCGGGAGGCAGAGGCAGGCGGATCTCTGTGAGTTCGAGGCCAGCCTGGTCTCCAAAGCGAGTTCCAGGAAAAGGTGCAAAGCTACACAGAGAAACCCTGTCTCGAAAAACCAAAAAAAAAAAAAAAAAAAAAGAATGATAAAAATTCTGTTTCTTTTACATAGGATGCTTCTAATATCCTCTAAGTGAGGATTATCACTTAGGTCACTATGGGAAAATATATGTTGATAAGGAGTACAAATAGTGGTACATGATCACTAAAGGACAAGAGAATAATAAATCAAAGACAAACTTTACTTACCTGAAATGGGAATATGACGAGAAAACTAACTGAATGGAGACATTGATTTGAAAGTAATATGCCAATTCTGAGTACAAAGAATACAAAGATGAGGGATATGGACACAACTGCAATTTAAATCTGACATCATACTGTATAGGTAGTACTTGAAGTGTGTAAGGCTTAAGGTGAGTACAATCTAAGAGAAAAACACAAATATATTAAGAATTATCATTTAAAGGTGTGGAATAGTCAAGTCAAGTGGTATAAGTCAAAAATCTCAGCTAGTATGGAGGCTGAGGGAGGAAGTTCAGGCCTTGCCTAGGCCACAGAATGAGCTCAAGGAGTATAACATAATGAGATCTAGTATCACATAATCTAGATCTGTATAACATAATGAGATCTAGTCTCAATATAATGTTTAAAGGACAGTGATGGTTTGCACATACGCACACACACACATACATACACATACCACCACCACCACCACCACCACCACCACCACCACCACAACTATCATTATCATCACCACTACTACATCAGACTGAAAAAATCCAGTGTCAAGTAAAATAATTTTAAATGTCCAATGTTAGAGAGCGTCAGCTGTAGCTTCCTCACATATAGTGTGGTATTAAGTTATTAAGTTTCTGTAGTCTCATCAGTTTGGCCATCAAAGGGAGTATGGTTCTCTTTGTATGAACCATTTATTTAATAGAATTTTCCATGGCATAAAGAGAGGTCACAACTATGATATAGAAAAAAAAAACATTCATTTAATAATCATTCTTCAGGATGCAGGGAGGAAAGAAAACGAAAATGTTAAGAGGGGGCATATTTGAAATTTATATATACTAGTCTGTATTGATGTTTCTGAAAAATTTTAAAAGGAGGTACTTTTGCAATATCCTAAGCAAATCTAGAATGTATGAAACTGAAGATTGGATAAGTCTTTTGTAAAAAAAAGACAGTAATATATTAGAATACTTTAGCTTCTGCAGTGTTTTGATCAAGAATGGTCTCCATTTGAATGTTTGTTTCTCAGACAATAGATTGTTTAGAGAGGATTAGGAGGTGTGGCCTTGTTGGAGGAGGTGTGTCACTGGGGGCACATGCCTGGCCCAGGTTTACTCTTTTCTGTCTTGGGTTTGTTGATCAGATATAAGATCTCAGCTACAGCTTCAGTGCCATACCTGCCTGCCTGCCACCATGTTTCTTGTCATGATGATCATAGCCTAACCTGCTGGACCTTGTTAGTAGGCCCCCAATGAAATGCTTTTATTTTAAAAAGTTCCCTTGGTCATGATGTCTCAATAGAATAGTGTTCAATGCTTTCTGTATAAAGAAACCTCAGTGCCTAGTTATATAGTTTTATTTGTTTTGTCCTTACAAAATGAAGCACGTTATTATATATAGATTATTCTAAAAATTATCCAGTTGAACTTTAGAAATGAGAAATCACAAAAATTGACTTTATTTTTTAATTCAGTTGTATTGATTTGCCAAGGAATCACTCTCTGATGATTTTAAGAGTCCTCTCTTTGGGTTTTATAGAAGTTGTAATTTTGGGCAAATATAACCACATATTTTTAGATCTTTACCATTTTCCTTCTGAATATAAAAGATTTATGATGTGCCATCACTATGATTTACTTGTAAATAAAATGTCAGATTTAAAGTTGTTAAAATGTACCTTTCTCTGATACTATTCTTTTCACTTGAACAAAAAAGCCACTAATCTGTTCTGTAGTTTTAAACTTTATAGAATAACAGGAAAATACAGATATAACTGTTTTAGAGTTTGCTCAAAAGTTGATGTAACATATATGTCAAGTCCAACATTTATGGTATCTATGTTCATAAGGTAGAATTTAACAAATAATAACAAATATATTTCAATGGCACAAACCACTCAGGAGTTTGAAAGGTAGACTTAAGGCTAGTAGTAGACCTATAATGTTGACATTTGCAATGGTTTGAATGAGAATGTCCCCAATAAACTCATATATTTGAATGCTTGGTCACCACTTGTTGGAACTCTTTGGGAAAGATTAGGCAGTTTGGCCTTCTTGGAGGAGGTAAGTCACTTGGATTGGCCTTGGTGGTTGCAAAATCTCACAGCATTACCAGTTATTGATCTCTCTTTTGGCCTCTTGCTTGTCCATCAGATGTAATTTTGCAGCTCTTGTTCCATCATCATGGCTACCTGCTTGCTGGCATGCTCCCCACCAGGATAGCCATGGACTAAATCTCTGAGACCAAGAACACCAAATTAAATGATTTCTTTTAAATGTTGTCCTTGTCATAATGTTTTGTCACTACAATAGAAAAGTAACTAAGACAGAAATTGGTATAAGGAATAGAATATTGCTATTACAGATGACAATACTACTTGGAGAAATGTGGACTTTGGGACTTTGGATTGGGAAAGTGGTTCAATGCTGTAAATGGGAATTAATGAACCATCCTAGTAGGAGCTTGGAGTACAGTAGTGCTGAGAGCAATGTCCATTTCAAGGTTACAGAGGGGAATAATGTTAGCAAATGGATCAGAGATAATTCTTGTGCTAATTTGGCAAAGAATGTGGCTGGTGTTTGTCCGTGCCCTAAGAACATGCCTGAGCCTAAATTGAGGAGGTTTTATTGGTGAAATTTTTAAGGCCACTCCACATAGTAAAAAGGGAGGTTTATTTTGTGGGGTAAATTACAAGTGAAGGGATAGGTAACAAGGTCTGGGAAAGGTGTAGCACAGTCTGGCAGTGTTCTCTGGAGAACTCTGTTAAGTCTACCTCCAGTGTCCAGGGTCCAGGAACCAAGAGAGCTGGCACATCTGGATCTCAGGTCTTCAGAGTCCTCTCTCGGCCCCGCCTTGTAGGCATGACAGTGGGTTTTGAGTGACCTCAATGGGGGTTGGAACTTCCAGATCAAAGCTGGAATGGCTACCCACTACAAAGTTTGGACTAATTTTATTGGGAAAGGAGATTTCAAGGCAGCCCAGTGTTGAATCTGCCCTGTGGTTATTACTGATCACTTATATGCAGACCTATAATGAAAATGAGGAGCAAGCTGGGCAAAATCAAATGCAAAATGTACAGTTTGGGAGAAAAAAGCACCAAGAAATTTAATGGTGGAGCCAAAGCTTATGTTGGGAGGGATAAAGGAAGGCCAGAATTGAAATGGAATAAAGGGAGTGGCCCCCTCAGGGCAAGAGCCTACCCAGCTAAACCTCAAATTTGTGAAAGGAAAAATCCTTTGGGATTTCTTCTACCTAAATCCAGTTACAAAGTAAATTTATGCAAATGTAATTCAAGGAGGGGCCAGGCTCCACTCAAGCAGGCTGCAGACCTTGGAAACACCTGTCACATAGTTTTGGCTTTAGAGTCAAGAAGGATAGAGGAGTAAAGGAGTTGTGGAATCTTCTTCCAAGGTTAAGGAAAGCCATTGAGGCCAGCTATGGGGCAGAGGAGTCCCTGAATATAGGCCCCCAGAGAGGCCATTGCATGCTGTGAAGGTGAAGCATGGATTATGTTGGAGACTCTAAAATGTTGAAAATGCCAGAACAATGAGATACCTGCTAGGGAGAACTGCAAATGGGGAGCAGGGAGGGAAGGAGAACCAGCGCAAGAGGGAGAAGTGTGTTGCCATTGAAGCAAGGCTGGAAGGGTCTATTTAAGCCCTTCGACATCAGACATGTAGTTACAGGATTGAAGTTTGTCTTGCTGGGTTTCAGTCTTACTTAGTATTTTCTCAGTATACCTCCTTTCCTCACTTTGGGGATGATAATGTATGTTCTGTGGCACTAAACAGTTAAGAGATTGTTTGAGTCTCAGAATAGTCTTTGGACTTCTGAATTGTGTTGAGATTGAAAGACTAGGGGGACTTTTGAATTTATACAACTACATTTTGTAATATAATATGGTTACAAGTATTTGGCCGTCCAAGGAATGGAATGTCATGGTTTGAATTAGAATGACCCTCATTGGCTCATATATTTAAATATTTTGTTCTTAGTTGGTGGAACTGTTTGGAAAAAAAATAGGAAGTGTGACCTTGTTAGAGGAGATATGTCAATGGTAGTAGGGTTGCAGGTTTTAAACTTTTTTACCCCATTTCCCATTAGATCTCTCCTCCTCATGCTTGAGGATCAGATGTTAAGTTCTCAGTTCCTTTTCTAGTGCCAAGGCTTTCTGAATGCTGCTGCACTTCCCACCATGATAGTTGTGATCTCACTCTCAGGAATAGTGAGCCCTAAATTAAATGTTCTTTTATAATTTACCTAGTTCATATTGTTTGTGCATGGAAACAGAAAATTAACTAAGCAAGACAGCAATGTTGTGGAAGTCTCTGCTGAATTGTATATGTCTAGATCAAAAATGACTCTGGCTATCTCACTAATCCTTTACCTGTTTTCCAATGGTTATGAGATAACCATTTCCACTTTATTCTCAATATTTACTCTTGTAAAGGAAATTTCTTTGTCTATGTCCTTTTTTTTAACCATTCACTGTTCTCATTAGAATATAGCATCAGTCATAGCTGAGATTTGTTTTTCTTTTCTTACTTGCCCCTATATCACTAAGCTCTAGAACCTTCCTAATGATACAGCCCCTTATTACAGTTCTTTATGTTGTGGTGAGCCCCACCATAAAGTTATTTTGTTGCTACTTTATAACTGTAATTTTGCTACTATTATGAATTGTAACATAAACATCTGATATGGAGGATATCTGATATGTGACCCTCAAAGAGGTCTAGACCCACAAGTTGAGAACTGCTGCTCTGGAATAATGTCTACCATCATGGCAAGAAGCATGGAGGCAGGCAGGCAGAAATGGTGCCAAAGAAGTAACTGAAAGCAACATCCTGATCCACTGGCCAGGAGAATCTGGCCTTGGCATGAGCTTTTGAAACCTCAAGCCTACCTCCAGTTACAGGCTTCCTCTGACAAGGCCACACCCCCTAATCCTTTCAAATGGTGCTACTCTCTGGCAACCCTGGTAAGCAAGCATTCAAATCTATGAGCCTATGAAAGCCATTCTCAATCAAACCAGTACAACCTCATTCATTTATAATCTGCAAGTAACATGCTAGACCCATGAGGTGGTAGTATCAAGAACTGGAAGATCTGTCCTTAATCTTAGGGTTAAATTTTAGTCTTTTAATGAGCCTATTTTCACTGGATATAATCTTCATAAGAAGTTCCATAGTGCAACAGCTTTCTTCATTTCTGTCCCCTACTCACTATGTGACTACATAGTAATAATATCTTTCTTAGAAACTCTCATCTCACTTGTCTGTGTCTTTTTATCCCTTCTCTTATGATTGTTAAAAGAGGCTGATGTAGATAACAAAGGCACTTCTCCTGCTGAAACAAGGGTCACTAATATATTTCTTCTAGAAAGCAGACCTTGTTATGTAAAAGATTCGGGCATTTTCAATAATGCTTGCACTCCTTCTATCAAAGCCATGGTGGATGTTTATAACTTCTTTACTGTGAGAATCTGATGGGTTTCCAGGAAGTGAAACCCACAAAAATGTGTGAGCTCATGCAGGAAAATGACTATATTTTATTTGGATGTCAGTCTACTTTCATACACCAGCAATTCATCAAAGTTATATCAGAGGTGTTTTTACTAGTATATGGCTCCCTGGCTTCTGTGACTCTGCAAGTGTTCCTGTCTGTCCAGAACTCAGAATGGCAGCTTCATTCAGCTCTCTAATAAGCCCAAGAGGTCATTGCATTTCACTCTGTTCTAGCTTTTGCTTGATGTAAAGTCGGGCATGATTGCCTCTTAGTTCTTTATATATAGGAGTTGAAACCGGGTATCAGGTTTCTTTCAGTTGGATATTGGCCAGAGGAAATTTTCTTTTTTTCCCTCATAATACATGGAAAATGTATTTTGGCTTATATTTGTGTGATTATGTTTGTTTTTGAAATGGTTCTGTCACTTTTAAGTCTAAGATTTTATTTTAACCATTTTTTCTCACAGTGGATCTAATTAAGAAGCTAAATCTTTTTCAATATAAATATCTACCTGAAGTAAATTTTGGTCAATGTTACTCCCCTCTTATTTTAGTAGAATAGACTGGATAGGATATTACATGTAGAAAGTATTTTTCACATCACTAATAGATATATAATTAATATGTTCAACTGTGTCATGTCCATGAGCTTAGGTTTCATTTACAGAGTTAATTTGTATCAAAGTTGATACAAATTTAGTATTATAAAACTACATTTTCCTCTCATTGGACCCTAAATTTTGTTATCTAATGCTTCATGGTTTTGACAATCATGAAAATGATTTTCTCAAAAGCTTTTTAAGAATAAATAATATTTTTCTGCATTATTCAGTTTTGAGTCTATGTGTTTGCTCTATCAAATCCCTCCTGTCCTGGCTCAGGGAACCCTGCAGAAGAGGAAGCAGAAAAGATTGGAATGGAGGACACCAAGGAAACAAGACCCTTTAAACACAGTTGGACCAATGCACATATGAGCTCACAGAAACTGGGGCAACATGTATAGAGCCTGCATGGACCTAAGCCAGATCGGGTCCTAGAGCTGATAGCCATGATCCCTACCCTAAAAGTTATCTCCAATTTGATAACCATTCACAAGGGAAAACTAGTATTTTTAACAAATCTCATTGTTGTACAAACCACTCTTAAGGACAAGCCTCTTGCCCAGAAGTACATGGTCACCACAAAACAGACTTCTGTCAGTTTTGTAGGTTCTCTTTCCTTCCTTCCTTCCTTCCTTCCTTCCTTCCTTCCTTCCTTCCTTCCTTCCTTCCTTCCTTCCTTCCTTCCTTCCTTCCTTCCTTCCTTCCTTCCTTCCTTCCTTCCTTCCTTCCTTTCTCCCTCCCTCCCTCCCTCCCTCTCTCTTTTTCTTTCTCTCTCTTTCCATCCCTTCCTCCCTCTGTCTCTCCCTTCCTTCCTCTCATTCTTTCTTATCTTATAGGTCTTTTTCATGTATAGTCTAGTTTCTGATTTTGTGTTTTTATGGGATACCTGTGTGTGAGACCATGTGTGTCTCTACCTCTATATAAATTGCTTGTGCTTTTTTTCTTTTGGCTCTCTTTTCTTGCTTGCTTGTTTGTTGTGTCCTATTCCAGTTTGTTTGTTTGTATTTTGTAATTCTTTGTCTTAGAAAACATTTTTCTAATGGGAGAGAGAAAAGGTGTGCGTTTGTGTGGGAAAGGTGATGGGGAGGATCTGAGAGGAGTTGGGGGAGGGGAAACCATAATCAGAATATATTGTATGAAAAAAGGATCTATTTTTAATAAAATAAAAAGTGACATTGATACTAGTGATTTTATCTCAGTATCTAAGCAAATAACAAAATAATTAAATTTCTCGGGTAGTATCACTAAACATTCCCTAGATGATGGCCTTTTGTGATGTTGACCTTACATATAGCTGAAAGATGGACATGTCATTTGCTGACAAGTACCTTTCTGTTTTGGTGGATAGAGTTTAAGATCATTGGGTTGTAAATGGTGACATGATTTTTGATGTGGATATGACTGAGCAGTTTAGTAATGTATGTAATTATCATGACTGTCTGAAAGCTCTGGGAACCTTTTCACTTAGGATCATCATTTCAACTGCTGACACCTAAATTATAAATCAAACGGTAGGAAGATGAATCCTGATGTCAGAGACATAGCTGACTCATACCAGCAAGACTAATAATACTGGGTTTCAGGAAAGGAAGTTTTCAAACGAAACTTTATACCTACTTAGTATTGACGGGAAAGCATAAATATGGCTTTATACAATTTTAAGGAAATTAAGATTGCTACCTTAGAAAGACATGGTTTTGGACATTGGACTTTAAAAATCTCTATTTTAAGGAAATAATGATGGATATTATTTGGGTGAACAAAAATTGAAGAGCTTAGAAGTTTCAGACCTTAAATTCATTATTTATTTGTGTCATAACCAAAATAAGGGCATCAAAACATAGTTGATGATATCAAATATAAGTATACTGTACTGTAAAACTTCCAATAATAATAGGCAGGTTTTTGTAAAATAATCTTACCAAATAAATGCTTTAGAATAATAATTTGAATTTATATTACATTAGTTATAAAATATGGGACTACAATGTTATAAACACACCATGTGTGTTTTAATCTAAGATGGTAAACACTGATTAAGGCCTGATAATTTCTTGGTCCTAGTTGAGGTTTCTTGTCTCTTGTGTGATTTAGGGTTTATTATTTATGGTTTCATTCTCATAAATTCTGAATGTAAAATGGGTTAACATTGAAAGGTCTCAAAGAAGTCTTTTAAAATGCATGTGTGTATATACATGATGAATGTGTATGAGCCGCATGCCCTGGTGTATATGTGGAGTTCAGAAGATGATTTCAAAAACTTAGGTCTCTTCTTTTATATTTACATGGACTCTGGGTACTCAACTTGGTCACCAGGCATTCATGGCAAGAGCCCTTTACTACTGAGCTCTCTTACTGGTACTTTTTATGGAATTCTTATGTGGTTATAGGTCCTATGTTTAATTTCCTGAGATAAGTGAAGCTATATTTCTTCTGATTTACAATCTAACTAATACATTACACATTACTACTAGCTTCTGAATTTCTATTATTTTCTTCTTGGTTATTCTTTAACTTTCTGAGAAATTGTAAGCCAATAAAAATGATATACATGGCTCATGTTGTAGTATTTTAAGGATCAATAGATGTATTTAAAAACTACATGTCATACTAACATTTGCTTTTTCCTTAGTATTTACTCTGAATATGTAGTGTCTTAAAGAGGCATGGTAGCATACTACAATTATTTGTGCCTGTGAATTACAGACATCTACTCAGTAAATTTGTACATGTTCATCATAAAACTAAATAGATTATTTTATTAAAAAAACAGGTGAACATATTAGGACATAGCATATATATATATAATATATACATATTAGGACATAGCATATATATATAATATACATATTAGGACATAGCATATATATATATATATATAAAATAGCTGATAGTTTTCATGTGCCCTGCCTGACAACTGACCACAGTCAGGACAAATCTCTCTCATCTGCCAGTCCTGCAGCCGCTCGGACCCAAGTAAACACACAGCTTATATTATTTACGAACTGTATGGCCATTAGTTCAAGCTTATTACTGACTAGCTCTTACACTTAAATGAACCCATAATTCTTATGTATGTTTAGCCATGTGGCTTGGTACCTTTTCTCAGTTCTGCCTTCACATCTTGTTTTCTCTGTTTTTGGCTGGAGACTCCTGACTCGGTCTTCCTTTTCCCAGAATTTTCCTTGTCTGTTTATCCCGCCTATACTTCCTGCCTGTCTACTGGCCAATCACTGTTTTATTTATCAACCAATCAGAGCAACACATATTCACAGCATACAGAACATACCACAGCACACATATAAGCTAAAAATCAATATTTCCCTTATAAAAATTAGTGTAGCTCAGTGATAAGAGTACTTCCCCCAAATGGACCAAGTCCTCAGCTCAATCTTCACATACAAGAGAAGAAGAAGAAGAAGAAGAAGAAGAAGAAGAAGAAGAAGAAGAAGAAGAAGAAGAAGAAGAAGAAGAAGAAGAAGAGAAGGAAGAGGATGGGCAGGAGAGAAGAGGAAAAGAGAAGTAAGGAAAGGAGAAGAAAAATGGGAGCCCAAACAGAGAGATCAGGAATGTAGTGTAAGAGGTCATAAAACCAGAGCATTGGATGTAAGAGATGCTGCTACTCGCTATATCTACTGGAGGAAATTCACTAGTGAGCTGCTGCAACCTTTATATTAACCATTTGAGTTTGACACAAGCACTCTCTGAGGTTAATGGACCATCTATCTTCCCTCAAACACCAACAAAACTGTGTATGCTAATTAGCCATAAGGTGTCCTTGAACACATAAGAGAAGGAACTCTAGACATTTTAGTTTGGATTCCCCTGTAACAGTGCAGTATTCACGGTGATGCAGAACTGATAGCAGAAAACACTGTCCAACACAAATTGCTAAGAACTTAGAGCAAAAAATGGTATCATGGAAGAATCACAAAGGAAACTGGCTACTATGATCTTATAACATTAATAAGATCAGGGCTATTGGAGATATTTTTACCTAATTAAAATACACAGAAAAGGACAATCTATGTTCATGTGCACATGAAAATTTCCAGAAGCTCTAATATAGTTCTTGTTTGTAGGGTGACTTTATGAATATAGGAATAATTAAAATATTGAGTATATCTAATTTTAATTGTAGTTGAAATAGATCATGTTACATAGCACATGGTGTCCTAAAAGTTTCTGTACATCCCAGGCTGACCTTGAACTTGTGATCTAATTGTTGCTCCTTTTGGGATGCTGGGATTACAAGTATGCATCACCATGCCCCACTTTTGTTCCTGAGTATTTAACTACTGAGCATCTGTTTGCCATAACATTTACAGACTCTAGGGATTAGGGCGTAGTCACAATTAAGAGGCCCTTATTTAGTCTACAGCACAGCATATAATACTAATATCAGCCTCTTAAATTGCAAAGTCTTTTCAGTTCTCCAAATATAGAAAGTTTTCAGCATATTAAGATCTTCTACACAGTATTGTGAATGTTCATAGAAATCTAAATATATGTGATAAATCAGTATATGGCAATTTGGGAACTTTTGACTGTAGATAATATTCTTAGGAATAAAAAAACACCCTCCACATATTTTTCCTGTGTAAACAATATTTCCAAGATATCCACCCCCAGAGCCTTATTTTTATCTTTAAACCTTCCTAGAACTCTGCCTTTCTTAAGTCTTAGGATAAGATAGCTGATTAGGTAGTGGCTGAAGATAACACATGCCATAGAATAAGGGCCAAATTTGGTGAGATTTTGTGATATATGAGTCATCTCTTTTACATTTTATCAGTGTCTTTCCTAGGGCTTCTATTGCTGTGAAGAGACACTATGAGAACGGCAACTCTTATAAGGAAAACATTTAATTGGGGTAACTTGCTTATAATTTCAGAGATTCAGTACATTATCATTATGATGGGGACATGGTGGCATGCAGGCAGATATGGTGCTGGCTACATCTTAATCAGAAGTCAATAGGAAGTGGAATGTGGCACTGAGTGGTATCTTGAGCTTAGGAGACCTCAAAGCCTGCCCCCATAGTGTCACACTTCCTCCAACAAGGTCATGTTTACTCCAACAGGGCCACACCTTCTAATAGTGCCACTCCTTTTGGGGGCCATTTTTTTTTCTAACCACCACAACCAGTTAGCATGCTTTCATTAAAATAAATGAAAAATCCCTAGAAAATATATGTCACCTGGCTTAAGTTATAACAGATATGACTAGATTCCTCAACCAGAAAATCTCAAAAACTGAGCCAGAGTTTGAGATAGGATTAATGTCCCTTTATTTCTCTGCAATTATATCTTTTCTGTTTCCTACTTCCCTGTCCCCATCTTAGTATGTTTTGCAGTGATGCTGTGTTCATCACTGTGTTAGGAGGTACTGAATTCTGCATGAGAAGATGTACCACAATCAAGTCCACACAGTGATAAATGAAACACACTCCTAATTAAGATTGCATCCGAAGCTTCATATCACCTTGCATATGCTTTTCTCAATGGCTTGTAAATTATACTTGGTGTTACTTCTCAGTTGGTTATGATCTGACAGACTAAGTACTAGCAAACAGTAGCCTATGGGGGGAGTGTGGGTAACTGTGTGTTGTTGGGCAGCCAATGCATTGTTCTTCATATATGTTTAAGGGGTTTCGAAATAAAATAAAATGGTGACACATTATATAGCCTATGTAGCCTATATTTACTATAGAACCTGTAATTGCAAGAAGTTACTGGTGCCTGTGTTGGGATCTTCTGTGATGTAAGGAACTGTCTTATTCTTGATGCATTTCTGTTTATGTAATGTAATTCCTTCCATGTAGCACTCTCATTCTGAATTAGTTCTTCCCATATACATGCTTAAGCTATGCTTTCTACTTCTATTTGGTGTGTGTTGGGGAAGGAGTTGTCAGGGAGATTTCATTAATTTATAGAGCATACTTAAGGGAAGCTGAGTAATGGAGAGAGATGAGATGAAAATTCTCTCCTATGTTAAAAGATCTGAGGGTTAAAAGGCCCTTAGAGAATACTCAGTTCAGCTGTATCTTATTACAGAAAAATAAATAAGTCTAAGTGATGGAAGATTGTGTCCAAGGTCATAGTCCGAAGGTAAGTCATAATCATGACCTAACAGCTTGGTGCTATATCAGTTCCATTAACTCCCATTCCTATGGCAATGGTATTTCTTTGACTTACAGCCAGCTCAACCATACACTCAGCTGCTGTACCCATGCCAGCCCTGTCCAAGATTGTCCTTTTATACTCTGAGTTTCCCAGCAGCCCATATTCACTACTGGAAAAAGTGATCAAGAACATCCTTAAAGAGATTTTCTAATTTCCATTGTGTTTTTTCTACATCAACCTATCTTGTAAAGCCTTTGAGAGCTCCTTGGCCTTTTAATAATATTTCAATGATCTTTTTCAGTGGTGATGTTTCAGTGACCAGAGCTTTGTTAAGAAACTGTTTTCTAGGATGCCTTGTTGATATAGTCTTATTTATTTACTTAGTCAATTTTTTTTGTGTGTAGTATCTCAAATGTGTGCATTTGTGTGTGTTTATGTACAGGCCAAAAATAAATATCCAGTGTCTTTCTTTTTTAATGGTTTTAACCTTATTTCTTGACACAGGGTCTCTCAGTGAATCTAGAGCCATTGGCTGGCCAGGCAAGGTCCTCAGGATCCTCGTGTCTCTTCTTGCCAGCCCTAGAATTACAGGAATATGTTGCCATGTTCAGCCTTTTATGTGGGTGCTAGATATTAAAAGCAGGTATTCATATTTGTGGCAAGAATTTTTCCTACTGAGCTCGCTCTTGCCCACAGTCTCATTTATTCTGTTTGTTTGTAAAAAGTGACAAAAGTATTGTAGATCATGGAGGTGACTTCAGTGAT